>NW_025855545.1:55365-60290 GCF_002878395.1 Capsicum annuum
TCAATTATAGGTTGACCTTATATATTTTAAAAGTGCTTATTTTGTAACGGATGACTTAATTAATTAATGTCTGTTATGACCTAATCCTTCTCTTGATCCCACATAGTGTGCACGGGACTGCGCCTTTTAATGGTTGATTTGTTCTTTTTTTTCTTTTTTAATTTAATTAATGATTTCTGTGATTGGAGGAAAGGAGCTTGATTTGCATATTTTATATGTTGAGGTGACATAAAGGGGTGGCTTTGACAAGGTAAATGTTTCTTCTTTTACCTTTCTTCGTATTATTATTTGATTCATATATGATATATCTAGTTATTTATTTTCTTCTATTGAAAAATAGAACTTAAGAAGATATACAAATATTATTTTGTTGTATAGGTTGTAGCAGAGAGAAAGTGGGGCGGAAGTGAGTTCAGTATTTAAGTTTTCTCCAACAATAACAACTGCTTCATATGCATTGAGGAAACGTTATTTCACTTTGCTTCATCACTTTGAACAAGTTTACTTTTTTAGGCATGATAACTTTCCAGGTTAGTAAATTTCATGTGTTAATTTCTTTTGTACCAAGTATATGTATTTTTTTCCACATCAGTGTTCCATTTTTTTCTGTTATGAGATAACAATTATGTGTTTATTATTAGGCTAGACATATTCAATTTTTACCTCTATCACAAGTCTCTTCATTTGTCGTTCTCATATCGTGGAGTGACTACACATAATGTGACATGAGGTCGAGGTACCTTTAGCATACTTTTCAACATATAACTGCTTAAGTTTCGAACCATCTATTGAAACATTTAATAATAGTAATCAAAATTATTACCTAACAAAATTGCACTTTATAAGTAATAACTAGTTCAAGGATTTTGTCCTTTAATACTAGGCTAGTTTCTATTTATTCCCATGTGCGAAAACATTTATGTGTAATTACAAGGATAGACCTATATTTCAATCACAAATCATTTGTCATGAGTTTGAGATATTTTATTTTTTAATATTTGTATCAAAATATTAATCCTTAAGTTTTGACACATTAAAATATCTTTCAACAAACATGTGGTGTTCATGTATTTTTGACAAACCATGAAATTCTTTCATTATATATATTCAACATTTATCAACATATAAAGCCTCCTCTCTTCAATTCAAAACCATAATCAAGTCATAAACAGGAATCAAGACATTTGTATCATGCTTCTCAAAATATATTCGAAATAATTCATATCGTTTGAAAAGAATGGAAAGTCATAGCAAGAGAGGGATTCTATATTTTTATGCTCTCGATTAAATACTCAAACAAAATTTCATACATACATACATATATACGAGTACAAATCAATTTGGGGGAAAGGCCTCAAGACCAAAACAGTAATACCATTAAAGAGTTCATAATGTAAGATTTTAAACATAATCAAACCCCATTGCAAATTCATGATTTTCTCAACATTCAAAACATCATTAAAAATGATTTGACCATTCCCATGTAGTTTAGGAAAATTTCACGTACCTTAGATTATAAGATTTGAAAGATGGAACCCAGATCTTGGTCCGTTTCTTGGAATTCTTGATCTTAGGAATGAGTTCTTGATCTTTGGGGATGAGTTAGGGTTTTGAGTTTTGAGAGAAAATTGAATAAAAGATGCAATTGATGCTTCTTGAGGCTAAAAGTCTATGTTATGGGCGGGTTAGGGTGAAGGAAAGGACCTTTTATCCCTTAAAAATGTGAAAACAAAACCTGGGAAACAGCTGGGGACGATGGAGCTTGCGTCGCGGGCATATCGCCTTGGATTACTACCTCTTCATTAAAATTGCTGTAACTTTTTGCTCGGGTATCAGATTTTTGGCAAAATCGGTATAGTTGGAAATATAATGCAATTATCTATAATTTGGTGGGTCTTGAGATGAAAATTTCTATGTGTATCGATAGTTATACTCGTTCAAAATAGACTCTTTTAAAATCGAATATCAAACTTTGGATGAATGAATGACTCTTAGCTCAACTTTGCTCCAAGTGATTTTTATGAACACTTTTCACCTCATAATCACCTCATACACTAGGAGAAGGATCATGACAGATGAATTTAAATATAAACCATGCAATTTGAGCTTACACACATAGGAACAATGATTCGATTTCTAGCATAAAAAATGTAGGGTGTTACATGCACACATCTAATCAAGCCTACTACTTACTCCAAAAAAATTTGAATCATTGAACTTAAGCTACTATTTTTACCACTACACTCCACATCTAAAGTTCAAGCCTATTTTCTAACAACACCAATCAAACAACACTGATGAAGCAGGTCACATACTATACTATTCCATTAAATTGGGGAATCAACCCCACTATGTCATTTAACTTAACTACCGCCCACAAGTTCATTCTGTCTACAATATTACTACCACACCTTAGAATCTACCACACACCTTCTCACATGCAGTACTAGCTTACAACTACCAAAGAAACACAATCAGGGAGGGGGTTAAATTCACGTAATAGGGACAGTCGATCTTAATCTTATAACATAACCCATTATGATCTCATCAACATATTCTATTTTCTCACATCATACTTCCTTACCTATGCATACATTTAGACTATCTTCAAATTCCATTTACGCCAATAAGTATCTACCCATAACTTATTAGTTGATCTACCCCTTTCCATTCATCGCCTTTAAATAATTTCTACAATCACCATAGCTATCCATTCTGAGATCCTTCCTTATTTTGAATAACTAATAGTCACAGCCAGACACTTCCTCCACAAACTACCATACACTCTAAAAATTTTACTGCAAAATAAGCCAATCACCATACAAGAGCAACCCACTCCTCAGTCAAGGGTTATATAACTCAACTACTTATTTACACAAAAGTCACCCTCACCTTGACTTCTAACCTTGTGACTTCATATCACTAACTTCGGGATCATCTTACTACCAATAAGGTATGACACCTTAACAAATACTATTACTTGGGTGGAAATATTGTTCAAATATTCTGGCATATATCACCACCTTTAAGAATGACATCTATAACAAGAATTTTGAAAGGGCCAGAATAAACTTCATACTCAGGCTCAAACACACGATTAATGTAGATAGGGGTATAACCTTAAATCAATACACTTTAAGGCACTTATGGACTTCTCTCAAGTCCTTGTACAATTTCATACTCTTTTAGGACTCAATCAGAAGGGACCACATCATTTAGACTTTAAGAATCTGCATTTGAATCGACTCGACAATAAGACATAGTTAATAAAATTAGAGTAAGAAGGAATTTGGATAACTTCCAAATGGAAAACACAATGGCACTATCTAGAACATGAAGAAAAGTGAAATATTCCTAAATGCCTAGTAGTTTCATTCTTATAAGTATGGTGTGCTACACACCTATAAATAGGACTCTACCCGATGTAATTTCGCAGACACCCTAGGACCATGAACCGTGCTTTGATACAAAATTTTTAACGATCCAAACCAATGCCCTGACGGTGATGGGCATCCCGAACCATGAAGGCTCGAAAGCCCTTCTCTAACTGGAAATCATATGCACAATTCATATGTTGAAAGTAAATGCAAAAAACATGACAAAACGGAAATATGGTCATTCCTTTACTTCAACTGAACAATACGAATATAAGTTCATAGACATTTCAAACATATGACACCAGTCTACAAAATATCTAATAACATAAGAAAAACTCTTGTCTGAATACTGGGACAAGACCCCCAATCAGACCATGAATCAAAATAAACTAACAATGTTCTAAAATAGCCCTTTCGAAATAAGGGAGGCTCACTAACTGCAATCTCTAATAGAATTCAACCTACTGCTTAGCGGGACCCCGAGATTGTGCTTCAGATCCTAAAATATAGAGGGTCAATACAATTGTACTAGTATGTGTAACAACTCAAAATAGCATGTTTTTAAACAAAATAGGTGAGAGAATTTCATATTATCAGTGAGCACAATGCAAGTAAAATACATAGGTATACTTTAGAGAACTTCAAAATGATTCTTGACAACACTGACCCAATCTTTATTATTCTTTTGAGCTAGTCGGTACACCCTAAAATCTATAATCCCACGGGCTATGTTTGACCCACCCTTGACTCGGTGGCCAAGCCCCAAGCCCCAAATCCAATCAGCCTCCAGGATTGGGGTGGTGATACCCCGCATGTGAGCACACAATAGGAAATCCCCCCATGTGAGATTTTATAAATGTCCTTTCATGTAGGAGAATATATCATAAGTCCCGCATTGGCAACTACGATTTCCAGCGATGAGCCTTTACACTCAAACGCCTTATTCGGGTAACCAACTAGCTTTCTTAAGCCCAACTTGTAGTTATTTAAAACAAACCTGCTTCGTACTATCAAAGCATTTAATACTTAACTTGTTAAGGGCATATAATCACCGGGTATCATCATACCCTGACTTACAAGTCAATCAAATCACATCACATCATATCTGCAACCCTTTTAATTTATTATCATATTAATGATCATCCGTAGCTTTTAAACATCAAGTGAGGGAGAGTCATGCAATAGGTTTTCATTTGAGTATATATCAAAAACACTCTCCTTTCAATAGAACAATCATAAGGTTGTCATGTTATGTTTACATTGTTCTATACCCATAGAAACTATTAATTTTGACACGATAAATATTTTTCATTCACAAAACACCTCTCAACACGTCACAACACATATCATTCCATGATCATTAATAAAGGATTCACTCACTAATTTTCTTTGAGAAATTCACGCTTTTAAACAATTCACAATGCTTGAAATCAAAGATATCGTAAAGGAGAGGGATTTTAGTCATTTATGCTCTCAATCAACTTTACAAAATAGACGAAATCATATATATATATATATATATATATATATAGTTATAGTTATAGTTAT
>NW_025855545.1:60390-70341 GCF_002878395.1 Capsicum annuum
TAGTTATAGTTATAGTTATAGTTATAGTTATAGTTATAGTTATAGTTCAATTTTCATGAAAAGTGGTTCAAGACAACATATATTTTCATCAAAACAATCCCATGATACTTAATTTTCGAAAACAATATCGAACACTTCATTATAAAACATAATTGGGGATCTTTAATCTTGATAAAATATTTAAACTCACGCCCATGGATTTTAGAGTAGTCCCACATACCTTAAGTTCAATAGTTTGAAGAATGGAACCCTATTCATGACACTTTTCTTGAGAATCTTAAATTGAAAGACTTAAATTCTTGATCTTTGGGGAGGAGCTAGGGTTATGTTTTTGAGAGAATTTGAGATGTTTAATTGATGAAATAGGAGGAAAATATCACCCCTAGAGGGTTATTAGGCATGGGCTGGGAGTTATAAGGAAGGAAAAGACTAAAAAGCCCTTAAAAATGCTGTACCAATAGCTGTAAACTAGGGGCGGGCATTGGAGCGCGCGACGCACTAATCGCGCGACCTTACTATCTCTCTCACGAAAATGACTATAACGGTTTGCTCGGGTATCTGATTTTGGCAAAATTAATATCGTTGCAAAGCTGACTCAATTATCTAAAATTTGGTAGGTATTGAGCTGCGAAATTCTACTTATATTGAAAGTTATACATGTTCAAAGTAGATCCATGTAAAATCGAATTCAATGATTTAGCCAAATCAAAGGTTCTTAGCTCAACTTTGCTCTAAGTGATTCCTGATTTTTCACCTCGAAAGCTCTTCAAGCATGAGGATAACTATTATGACACTTATTCTCACTTGGAAATAATTTCTATTGGAGCTTCCACACGTAGGAACAATAGTTCGATTTCTAGTTCGAAAGTGAGGGGTGTTACAATCCTATATATTTTAAAAGTACTCACTTTAAAAGGTTTGGCTAAATTAACTAATGTCTATTGAGGTCCAATTTTTGCACGGATCCCACACCTAAGGAAAGTTTATTGCACCGAGATATCCTTTTTAATGCTTTTTTAATGTTTGATTTCTCTCTCTCTCTCTTTCGATCTAAGTAAGGGTTCCTCTAATTGGAGGTAAGGAGCTTGATTTGTTGGGTGTTAAATGAGCGATATGGACAATGAAGATTCATAGGTCGACCCATCTTGTTTGGGATTATCAAATTCGAGTGTCAAAACAAAAATTAGATTGTCTAGTTACATTGAAAGAGTTGAAACTGATTGTTAGTCTATACATATAGGTGTATCAAAACTATAAGATGAAAGACAAGGAAAGGCACCGAAAGGAATGAAGGAGTATAAAGAAAGAACGATGAAAATATCTTGTGACTAAAGTTTGTCTTGGTAGAAGAAAAGGAGCAACAGATGTAGATCAACTTGTAAATTTTTACATAGTAATGTAGTTCCAAAACTGCAGCTCTTTCTGTGGATCAATATATTATTATAGCTTATGTAAGATAGTCCAAAAGTATAGTTTCTCAAAACATTTATTTTCCTAGACTAATTCTCATGCTTACAAGATGGTCTTGCTTAAAGTACTAGTTTTGGAACACATGCGTGCACGAGTTATCCAGTATTAATTGGATCATGTAAAATATCTTAAATTGATCGCTTAACTTCTTAACTTTGTTTCCTCATCGATCATCAGGATGATTGATATTAATAGTAATAATTTAGCATCATGAGATCAACATGTATTTCATTATATTATAGTTCCAAAACTGCATCTCTTTTTGTAGATTATAACATTTTTATAACTTGTGTAAGATAGTCCAAACCTATTCCAACAGTGTAGTTTTTTATACATTTGTTCTCGTAGACTAATTCTTACGCTTATATGATGGTCTTGCTTATCAAACTTCAGACTGGTATCACTTCATAAACTCCACCATACCTTATACAAAAAATAGCTAAAGAAAAAGATGCACCTAATTTTTTTTGGTTTTTTCGAGCTTCGTTTTTTAACTATCAGGTGTGTGAGTTATCTATGTGAACTATCATCAGATGTTTATTAAACACACCTCAAAAATTAGTTGATCACTTTTTCTATCTAAATATTTGTTATATTTTACGTTGAAAAAAATGAACAACTGATGAACAACTGTTTATTAAATATGTATGATGCTTACCACTTTTGCAACACCTTTTGTAACATAAGCAACCTTTTAATAACTTTTTTATCTCCCACGGAGCATCTATCTTTTTATTTTCTTGGTAAACTCCGACAAATTTAAGGTTATAGGCTTGTAGCGGTTTAGGTGTTGGATGCGCATCACCTTAGCATCCGCTCTTACCACGTAATTAAGCTCTTCCTTAAAAAAAAAAAAGTTCTCTCAGCTTCCACCTTTTTGTTATTTTGATAACTCGAATCTATAACCTTAAAATGAGGTGTAGGATGTTTGCACCTGAGTCATGTAAACAACCTTTTATTTTATGATTTTTTCTATTTTAATTTTATTCTTATATTCTTCCTCTTATAGACAGGGTAGGCAATGGTGTAGTTGTATTTTCACTTAGAAAAATTTTAAAATAAAAAAAAAATACACAAAAATATCAAAGGTATAAAAGAAATATATACAAATAATTATAATTCTTTTATATAGTATAATTATTAACGAAGATGATTCAGACGACTCCAAGCCTCCCTAGTTTTGCCAATAACAGGGTTAATTCAATTATGGATTGACCTTATATATTTTAAAAGTACTCAATTCATCGAACTACCTTATAGGTCCGACTCTTGCACGGATCCCGCACATAAGGAAAGTTTTATTGCATCGAACTACTCATTTTAAAGCTTGTATAATGTTTGATATTTCTCTCTCTCACTCACTCACTCACTCACTCACTCACTCACTCACTCACTCACTCACTCAGTTTAATCACGGGTTCCTGTGATTGGAGGGAAGGAGCTTGATTTACATGTTTTCAATATTGTGGTGACTAAAAGGGGTGGCTTTGACAAGGTAGACAAGGTAAAAGTATTTCGTCCTTTTTAATTTTATAATTAATATATAATACATCTTGTTACTATTTTTGAAAAAAAGAAAGAATTTCAGAAAAAATACAAATATTTTTTTATTGTTGTATAGGTTGTAGCAGAGACGAAATGGAAAGAAGTGAGTTCAGTATTCAATTGAGGAAAAATTATTTCACTTTGCTTCATCACTTTGAATAAGTTTACTTCTTTAGGCATGATGTTTTGAATGATAAATGTTCAGGTTAGTAAGATTCATATGTGTTAATTTCTTTTGCACTAAATATAAAGATATATTTCCACATCAATGTCTATTTGTTCTGGTATGCGATAACATTTGTATGTATCTGATAACATTTTGTGCACAATTACTAGGCTAGACATATTCAATTTTTACCCCGATCGATTATCCTGAGTCTAATCTTTCTCCATTCTAATACATGAGTAACTACACGAGCTACTTTCTACCATGTGTCATATGTCATGAAGTCAATATTATTTTAAGAGACGTGTCATGATCTAACTCCTTAATTTTGACACATCTATTAAAAACTCATTTAATAATAGTAACTAAAAGTGTTATTTGATCAAATTGCACTTTTTAAGAAATAACTAGTTCAAGGATTTTGATCTTTCGCTACTATGGAAATTTTTTCAATGTACTCCATTTGTGATAACATTTGTGTGTTATTACTATGCTAGACAATCACTTTTTACCTTGATATTCCCGAGTCTCTTCTTTCCTCGTTTTCATTGAGGAGTAGCTACACGAGCTACTTTCTATCATGTGTCATATCGCCTGAGCTCGAGATATTTTTAAAGACGTGCCAATTTATAACTCCTTAGGTTTTGACATATCTATCAAAAAAATATTTAATAATTGTAATTGGAAGTGTTATTTGACAAAATTCAACTTTTTAAGAAATAACTAGTTCTAGCATTTTTGATCTTTAATTTAGTACTTGGTCAGATTTCTTTTTTTTTCCTCCTATTTATTCTGACATGCAATAACATTTGAGCTCTATTATTAGACTAAAATTTTTCAATGTTCACTATGATCTTACCGATTCTCCTCTTCTCCACTCTTATCGAGGAGAGCTACTTTCAGCCATGCGTAATATGATAGGAGGCTGAGATACTTTTAACATACTTTTTGACATATAACTTCTTATGTTTTGACGTATCTATTGAAAGTATATAATAATAGTAACCGAAATTGTTATTTGACCAAATTGCACTTTATAAGTAATAACGAGTTCAAGGATTTTGATCTTTTACTACTAGGATTTTTTTGATTTGTTTCAATGTGCGACAACCGTTGTGTGTAATTATTTTTTTTCCTTAAGTATCAAAAATTGTCTCGGTTGTATTCTTTACATCTTATTTGTGTGTAATTATTTCTTTTCCTTCAGTACCCAAAATTAGCTAATTAAGTTGTATTCGTTACATCTTTTATTCATTTGCCTTCTGTTTTCTCCATTAAAAAGTTACCTCTGTTTCTTGATTTTCCGGTGGTACGGTGATGTCTCTGGCAGCTATTGTTCCAACAGCAATGGCATCACATGAGAAAAATGTTAATGATCCAAGTCTCTTCATTGAGTGTCTCAAGAATTTTCACTCTGTTTTGAGTACAAAGTACATGTAAAAATTCTTTTATTCTTTCGACCTTTCACCTTTTTTTATTTTTTGGTAACTTGAATAGATAATCTTAAAGACGGAGGTGAAATATTTTTTTTTTTTTTTCTCCTTTTTACTATACGGAACAAGGTTGAAGGTGTTGTATGCTACTTACCACTAGAGCTACCCCTCTTATTACGTAAGCAAGCTTTTTTTTGTTTTAAATATCCCATGGAGTTTTAGTTTTTTAGTTTTCTTGGTTATTCGAAACCGCAAATTTTAAGTTGTAGGTATAGAATATTAATCATCTCAGCAATCCCTCTTATTACAAGAAAAGTTCCTCGAAGCTTCTACCTTTTTATATTGATGGAAGATGACATTCTTACTCTTATAGGCAAAGCAGTGTGGATATTCCCCAAGAATTTTTAAAAATAAAAAAAATACACAAAAATATCAAAGGAATAAAAAAATATAACAATTATTTTAATTTTTTTGTATGATATAATTTTTCTACGAAGATGATTCAGATGAACTCATACCTCCATAGTTTTGCCACTAATGGGGTGAATTCAATTATAGGTTGACCTTATATATTTTAAAAGTGCTTACTCTGTAAAGGATGACTTAATTAATTAATGTGTTATGACCTAATCCTTCTCTTGATCCCACATAGTGTGCACGGGGCTGTGCTTTTTAAAGGATGGTTTGTTCTTTTTTTTATTTTGATTTAATTAAGGATTCAGGTGATTGGAGGAAGGGAGCTTGATTTGCATATTTTATATGTTGAGGTGAAAAAAGGGGTGGCTTTGACATGGTAAATGTTTCTCCTTTTGCTTTTCTTATTATTATTTTATTCATATATGATGTATCTAGTTATACAAATATACAAATATTAAAACAAAAGAACTTAAGAAGATATACAAATATTATTTTGTTGTATAGGTTGTAGCAGAGAAGAAGTGGAGAGAAGTGAGTTCAACATTTAAGTTTTCTCCAACAATAACAAGTTCTTCATGTGCATTGAAGAAACATTATTTCACTTTGCTTCATCACTTTGAACAAGTTTACTTTTTTAGGCATGATAACTTTCCAGGTTAGTAAATTTCATGTGTTAATTTCTTTTGTACTAAGTATATGTATATTTTTCCACGTCAATGTTTCATTTTTTTTTTCTTGGTATGAGATAACATTTATGTGTTTATTATTAGGCTAGACATATTCAATTTTTAACTCGATCACAAGTCTCTTCTTTTGTCGTTCTCATCGTGGAGTGACTACACGTAATGTGACATGAGGTCGAGATACTTTTAACATACGTTTCAACATATAACTGCTTAAGTTTCGAAGCATCTATTGAAACATTTAATAATAGTAATCAAAATTATTACTTAACCAAATTGCGCTTTATAAGTAATAATACGTTCAAGGAATTTTTCCTTTCTTACTAGGCTAGTTTCTATCTATTCCCATGTGCGATAACATTTATGTGTAATTATAAGGATAGACATGTTGGATTGGAAATCGACAGGGCGGTATGCAGAAGTTATTAGTTGCAAACTATGAGACGATAAATCGGACTATAAAAAACTATAATAAAAACATACTATTAATATGATTTGTCCAAACGGCCAACATATAAAAACTAATATTAAAAACATAAACCTATGGGAGAAATCTCCCCCTAAACCAAACTCTTTTAACGACTACATTGTGTATGTTATTGTGTTATAGATTGAGAAGAGCGGTTTTCTATTTGTAGAGTTCCAAAACCTTTCCTCCAAGAAAGAGGTTTGCCAAATATGAAAAAGTTTATATTTTCCTTTTAGGAAAAGTAAAAGTATTTATGATTACTTTTATTTTCCTTACAAGAAAAAGTAAAACTTAATTTTGGTAAGAAAATCAGGACAAAAACCCTAATAAATCTCCCCTTTTTGGTTTGATTTTGTTCATTTGATCCACCTTCTTCACATCTTTGATTTTTGTTCTTCACATAGTCTTCATCACTGTTGCTTGACATGTTTAAAAATGGAACTTTTGGGTTAAAAATATATGTGCCCTTTTCGGGTTAAAAATATTGGAGCCCTAGGGTTAAAAGAGAGCTTTATTTTTAAAGATGTGACAGCAGGATTGTTGAAAATATGATTGACAATTGTCTCCACATGTAGTTACACAAAATCGTCATTATCGCCAAATTGGTTACAACTTGATTTGAAACCGCTTTGAACCTGCTTTGAACTTGTTTAATCTCGTTTCACCAAATCATTGGATCTTTGAACCGTAGGTTCTAATCCACTTGTTGGATTTGAAATTGTCACACCCCTTTTTTCGTACTACAAAAGATTAATTTCATGGTTCGAAAGGGTTATTAATATTGAAGTGACAAAAGGTGAAAAGTTGTTTCGAAAAGGATTATTTGCATGAAAACTCAGAGTCGCCACTTGACATAATTGCGTGTGCCAAGTTACCTTTGAAAATCCTTTTCAAACGGTTTTGACTATAAAACTGATCCGCGAACTGAGATTCCAGCTAAGGAATTCTATTGACCGAGGGGAAGGTGTTAGGCACCCCTCGATCCCGTGGTTTGACCACGGTCTCTTGGTGAAGCGTATCGGCTAATTTGACACTACGAAGGTATAAACCACACAAAACATACAAACACAATCAATCAAACAAATAAAATAAACAATCCAAAATTTAGTGTCCAGTCCAATTATACAGTCCAAAAATAAGAAATGCATAAAAATAAATCCTACTCTAAATTAATTCTAGACTAATGCTCTATCCGACGTCTCGGGCCTTCATCACGAACGTCCTCTGGGTACAAAATACCTCGGGGCATTCCCCGGTGAATAAATATATACTAGATACTTTGGGGCATTCCCCGGCCGAATTATACAATTGATTCAAAAGTGATAAAATCAAACAATTCAATCAACCCACAATCTCTAGATTTGCTTACCCGACCTACCATTTTGTCTATTAAGCTTTCGGCCTAAGACATGACATTATCGGGGTTGTCCAAATTAACATCCATTTCTAATCAACAACAATCAATAGGTTAAACTAACCAACATTCAATTTTATTAATTTTTTATTCCCACCCCTATTTCATGTTTAATACAATCTCAAACTCAAATTGTCATCATATTTAACATCGAGAGCAATTATTCAAAAGCAAACAACATCCAAAGTAACCCAAATCATCCAAACAAATAGATAAAAGATACCAAATCACATCCACAATCACACCAAAATTAAAATAAAGGGAGAGATGAGAATTGAACCTCAATTTGCAGATTTCGAACATAATATTATTCGAATAAAGAGAGTCCACACCCGAAAACCTCGAACCGAATCCCAACCACGACCAAACTCAACTCGATATTGAAAAATACCAACAGGATAGATTTGAAAACCGAGGAAAAATCTCAAAATGAACGATACCAACTCAATATAGAGACCCACAAACTCGAACAGAAATCATAACACAACAAAAATCTTGACTCAAATCACAAATCGCCGATTTCCAACTAACCTCATATGAAACTCGCCGGAATTGGGTCTGGGTTCTTGTTGTCACCCTCGGTGAGCTTTAGACAGTGACGGGAAAAGAGGTTTTGGCCGGTTTTTAAACTTCCAATGAGATTTGACTGATAAACGGGTCAGATTTTGATGAATTTCTGATGAATGATATGCTTTTCGATGAGAACCCACCGAAACAATAACATTCAAGAATTGGCAGTGTTCTTCGATTGACAATTTTGGCGATAATTTTGCCGAAAAATAGGACCAAAATGTGTTTTCTCCCTTTCCTTTTCTCTCTCTCTCGAGATTCTCTATCTCACACTCTCAATCTTCTCTCCATTTTTTCCAATTTCTGTGTGTACAACGTTTAGTGGAACAAAACGTTGTTCAAATCTGTGTGTGCGTGTGATCTTGTATCTGTGTGTATATGTTCTTCAATGGAAAAAATGGAGAAAATGGAGCTATGGGTATATGTTGTATCGATTGTGAAGCTGTTTCGATTTTTTAGTGATTTTGTGAGTGTGTGTGACTGTTGTTCAGAGTGAGGGTGAGTTTCTATGTGAATATGGAAGATGGTCGTATGGAGCTCCCTGTTCTAGTGGATAAGAAGCTGTGTATCCCCCTGTTTGTGTATCGTGTGTATGTATATATATATTTTTTTCAAACTTTTGTGTGGGTATGTTTATATTTACCCCACCCCCCCCCCCCCCAAAAAAAAATGGAAAAGATGCAGTGTATATGCTCTTTTCTTTGTGTCAAAGAAATGTGGGGGAGGGGTGGTTACGTGGGGTAGGGGTAGGAGGGGTAGGGGTTAGGATGTGTTGTCAATTTTTAGTTGGATGGGTTGTTAGAATATTAGAATAAGACAAGGTTTGTTATTTTTTTTTTTGTATTTTGTGAGGGTATAATAACATGGATGAGGGTACACGGTAGGATAAGGTAATATTGGGTAAATTAATCTTTCGGAGGGACAAAATTACATTTCTACATCATGCCGCCTTTGAATGTAAACACGCAGTGTTTTCAGGCAAAGAAGTAAACAACGAGACCGAATTTTATCCTGATCATTATTCAAAGAGAGGAGTAAAAGAAAGAAGGACAATCGACTCCTGTCGGACACCCTATCTACCCAAGTCATGAGGAAATCATAAGTATCTCAAAGGGTTGGAAGAGAAGTGGACTATACCGAGTTGGAGAGTCGAGTGAGGTTCCACTGAGGTTCCGGTCTGCGGCTCTGTCATTACATCAAATATGAAAATTACAAGTTAAAACATGAATGAAATTGCAAAATCCTATCTATACAACTTCTGTTTGCTCTTGACTCGACTCTTATCTCTCTATTCTTCAGGCGAGCTCCTAACTTGCCATTTCATCGCCCTGTTCTTCAGGCGAGCTCCTGACTTGCAATTTCATCACCCTGTTCTTCAGGCAGGCTCCTGATATAAAAAATCCAAACTAAAACAAAATTATTCTAAACAAATATTATGATAAAGAAAGATTCCATGTTTTCTGAACATAAAGTAAATTTCCATTTTCCAGGAGGGTCCTGAACATAAAGTAAATTCCCATTTTTAGGAGGGTCCTGAATAGAAAGTAAAATCTTATTTTTCAGGAAGGTCCTGAACACAAAGTAAAATCCCATTTTTCAGGAGGGTCCTGAACATAAAGTAAAATCCCATTTTTTAGGAAGGTCCTGAACTGAAAGTAAAAGCCCATTTTTCAGGAGGATCCTGAACATAAAGTAAAATCCCATTTTCCAGGAGGGTCCTGAACATAAAGTAAAATCCCATTTTTCAGGAGTGTCCTGAACATAAAGTAAAATCCCATTTTTCA
>NW_025855545.1:70441-85118 GCF_002878395.1 Capsicum annuum
CCTGAACATAAAGTAAAATCCCATTTTTCAGGAGGGTCCTGAACTGAAAGTAAATTCCCATTCTTCAGGAGGGTCCTGAACATAAAGTAAAATCTCATTTTTCAAGAAGGTCCTGAACATAAAGTAAAATCTCATTTTTCAGGAGGGCCCTGAACTGAAAGTAAATTCCCATTTTTCAGGAGGGTCCTGAACATAAAGTAAAATCTCATTTTTCAGGAGGGTCCTGAACATAAAGTAAAATCCCATTTTTCAGGAGTGTCCTGAACATAAAGTAAAATCCCATTTTTTAGGAGGGTCCTGAGCAGAAAGTAAAATCTCATGGATGTGCATTTCCAATGGTAGCTGAATTGAGTAAAGCAAATTTGCCCCTATTTCAACAAAGAAAATTTGTCAGTTAAAAACTTAGTGGTGGCTTGCAGCTCTTGACTGCTCAGGTATCTGCCCCAGCACTCGTTCCTTTCATCTTTGTTCCAAATCACTGACACTTGCCCTTTCTTGCCGCATCATTGCCCCGGATCTAGATTGAGGGAAATGAGTTTGACTCGAACAATGGGTTTCCATTTTACCATGCCCCTGAGGTGCACTCTTTTCCCAAATCTGAATGCTTCCACAAATCCAATAGCCTATCGGTTGATAGACTTCCTTTGCTTCGTGTTGAATTACGATCATATTTCTTCATGTGCTAGTCCTTGGCTTTTCCTCATATAATTGGAAAGATTGGTAGTAAATTTTGAAATCCTTTCTCGCTTGTTTTGACACAGACTTGACTTAAAATGTACAAAAATGATGGCTACTTTTATTTTGATAAATGACATAAAAAGACAAAAAGTATGAATATGTAAATGAAAGAAAAGGGCAATGTCCAATATTCAAAAGAAAACTTATCGGAATACGACAAACAACTCCAATGAGTATGACATGCATTTTGGATTAAGTTGCCTGATCTTCCTATCCAAACTCCCCATTTGTTGTTGAGTTCGTGCCTTTGCCGCTGAGCCTCTTCTTCAAATCTATTGGAATCATACATCACATTCAATTGACGACATCTTAAAAGACTTTCGCCAACGAATCTCTTTCTTTTCACTTTTCACTTTTCTCTTGAACTCACCATCGCCTTACAGTGCCCGTGAGGGTTTTCACCAATAAGACTTTCTCATTTTTATTTTTCTCCACTCACCATCGCCTTATGATGCCTACGGGGGTTTTCACCAATAAGACTCTCTCATTTTTGTATTTTTTTCCTGATTTCTTATGCTGAGGGAGACAAGTGGTACCTCATAATGTATCATCATATCCATTGCATGCTTAGCCTTAAAATTATTAAAAATTGATCTTAAGGACTTTCTTTGGTTGCAACTTGGCTTTTGGATAAGGTTAGAAAAGGATGGCAAGGGGTTCAAACGACACTTGAAGTGGGGGTGGGACTTACAACTTTTGGAATCGACTCAAACAGTACATTAACTCATGCCCCAGGTTTGTTGACTGGGTGAATCTTAAATCTTTATTTGGTTGGACTGAGCCCGAAATAGGGCATCCTACATATCTCACTCTCGAGAGAGGAGAATCAAGTCGCACGTAGTTCTAAAAGCTTGTTTTTTTTTTTTCGAACTCATTCTTTTTATTCTTATTTTCTTGACATTTATCTTTGACTCTATTTTGATTCCAAAAAAGGGATATGAAAGAAAGAATAAAATGAAGCTCAAACGGATAAACAAAGGATGACACAATGTTTGGATAGAAGAATAAAATGCCTTCATCATATCAATCTTAAAAAAATGCAACTACTAAACATGCAATAAAATCAACAAAGGATAAAATATCATACATAATATCCTTTGACCGCATCAGCATTGATAGCCATTTCTTCCATTTTGCCTTCAATATTTGTCAAATATAAGGCTCCATTGGGCAACACTTTCTTCACAACGAAGGGACCTTGCCAGTTAGGGGAGAACTTGCCTTTCGCTTCAACCTGGTAAGGAAGGATACATTTCAATACCAACTGGCCAACTTCAAAATTCCTGGGACAGACCTTTTTGTTATACACTCGAGCCATCCTCCTCTGATACAACTGGCCATGACACACAGACGTTAGCCTTTTTTCCTCAATCAAACTCAAATGCTCCAGTCGAGTTTTTACCCATTCATCATCATCAATCTCTGCTTCTACAATGACTCAAAGAGAGGGAATTTTAACTTCTACAGGGATGACTGCTTCTGTCCTATACACCAATAAATATGGAGTTGCCCCTGTTGAAGTGCGAACAATGATGCGATAACCTAGCAATGCAAATGGCAACTTTTCATGCCACTGTCTAGACCCTTGTACCATTTTTCGCAGTATCTTTTTTATATTCTTATTGGAGGCTTCTATAGCACCATTGGCCTTTGGGTGATATGGAGTAGAATTTTGATGTTTGATCTTAAACTGTTGACACACTTCTTGCATCAAATGACTATTGAGATTGGCAGCATTGTCAATAATGATCATCTTAGGAATTCCAAATCTACAAATGATATTGGCATGAACAAAATCTACCACAGCCTTCTTTGTCACTGACTTGAAAGTTACTACTTCTACCCACTTTGTGAAGTAGTCAATGGCTACCAAAATGAATCTATGTCCATTTGATGCCTTCGGCTCAATCGGTCCAATCACATCCATTCCCCAAGCCACGAACGACCATGGAGCGGCCATTGCATGCAACTCAACAGTAGGAGAACATATCAGATAATCGTGCACCTGACATTGATGACACTTTCGAACAAATTGAATAGAATCCCTCTCCATAGTAAGCCAGTAATAACCTACTCGAAGAATCTTCTTTGACAAGACATGACCATTCATATGCGACCTGCATACTCCAGAGTGTATTTCAACCATGATTACCGAGGCTTCTCTTGCATCTACACACCTCAAAAGTCCAAGATCTGGGGTTCTCTTATATAAGATTCCCCCACTTAAGAAAAATCCACTAGCCAAACGCCTAAAAGTCCTCTTTTGATCGTTGGTGGCATATGCTAGGTATTCTCCTGACCAAATGTATCGCTTGATATCCAAGAACCAGGGTTCTCCATCGAGCTCTTCTTCAACCGCATTACAGTAAGCATGCTGATCACGACTCTGTATATGCACTGGATCGATGTAGGTTTTATCGGGATGTTGGAGCATTGAAGACAGAGTGGCTAAAGCATCAACAATTTCATTATGAATCCTTGGAATATGCCTAAATTTTACAAACACAAACCGTTGACAAAGCTCCTACAAGCATTGTCGATACGGGATGAGCTTCAAATCTCTTGTCTTCCAATCGCCTTGAATTTGATGAATGAACAAATCCGAATCCCCCAACACCAATAATTCTTGGACTCCCATATCAACAGCTAACCTCAAACCAAGAATGCAGGCTTCATACTCTGCCATATTATTAGTACAGTAGAATCAAAATTGTGCTGTTACCGGGAAATGTTGTCCCAATTCAGAGATAAGAACCGCACCTATTCCGACTCCTTTCATATTGACAGCTCCATCGAAGAACAACTTCCAACCTGGATCAGCATTTATAACGACTTCATCGACACACGACACTTCTTCGTTAGGAAAATATGTCTTTAATTGCTCGTACTCTTCATTGATGGGATTCTCAGCAAGATGATCTGCCAAGGCTTGGGCTTTCATGGCGGTTCGAGTCACATATACCATGTCAAACTTGGTAAGCAATATTTTCCACTTGGCCAATCGACCTGTCGACATAGGCTTCTGAAAGATATACTTCAAAGGATCCATGCGGGAGATGAGATAAGTAGTATAGGATGAGAGATAATGCTTCAAATTCTATGCTACCTAAGTTAGGGCACAACACGTTCTTTCAAGAAGAGTATACCTGACCTCATATGCGGTGAACTTCTTGCTAAGATAATAAATAGCCTGCTCTTTTTTGCCCATGACATCATGTTGACCCAGGACACAACCGAAAGAATTGTCCATGACTGATAAATATAAGATCAAAGGCCTACCAGGCTCTGGGGGTACCAGAACGGGCGGATTTGACAAATATCTTTTGATTCGATCGAATGCTTCTTGACATTCTTCAGTCCATTTTACCGCAACACTCTTTTTCAGCAACTTGAATATGGGCTCACAAGTGGTTGTGAGTTGAGAAATAAACTTGCTAATGTAGTTCAGTCTACCAAGCAAACTCATTACCTCTGTCCTATTTTTGGGTGGGGGAAAATCCTGAATGACTTTGATTTTCGAGAGATCCAATTCAATCCTCCGACGGCTGACCACAAACCCAAACAGCTTTCCAGATGGAACTCCAAATACACATTTTGCCAGGTTGAGTTTGACATTATACCTGTGAAGCCTTTCAAAGAACTTTCTTAAATCTTTAACATGGTCGGCCCGACTTTTTGACTTAATAATCACATCATCCACGTATACCTCAATCCCCTTATGCATTATATCATGAAACATAGTGGTCATGGCTCTCATGTATGTTGCTCTAGCAATTTTCAAACCAAACGGCATCACTCGATAACAATATGTCCCTCATGGTGTGATAAAAGACGTCTTCTCCGCGTCTTCATCATCAATAATGATCTGGTGATATCCGACATAGCAATCCACAAAAGAGGCAACCTCGTGTTTAGCACAGTTGTCTAACAAAATATGGATGTTGGGCAGTGGAAAATTATCTTTCGGACTTGCTCTGTTCAAATCACTGTAATCAACACACACTCAAATTTTGCCATCTTTCTTTGGTACGGGAACAATATTGTATAACCACATGGGATAACGAGCCACTCGAATTACTTTGGCTTCAAGTTGTTTCATGATTTCCTCTTTGATTTTAATACTTATATCAGTTTTAAACTTCCTCAACTTCTGTTTGATAGGAGGGAACGCGGGATCAGTTGGCAATTTGTGAGCCACTAATTCAGTGCTTAAACTAGGCATATCATCATAAGACCATGCAAGAACATCCTTATAATCAATTAATGCTTAAATCATTCCATCTTTTAGCTGTGGCAAAGCATGTACACTGATTTTAGTTTTCCTAACATCTTCTTGATCCCCTAGATTTATTGGCTCAGTCTCATTCAAATTAGGATTCGGTTTGTCTTCAAACTAATCCAACTCTTTGCTTATTTCTTCTAGTGCTTCTTCTTCATCATATTCCTCATACTGCTTTATTACATCTTGATTAATTTGGATTTTAAGGTCAGGCTGAAAATTCCGTATGCATGTCATGTCATTAGAATCAGCATAAAGAGAACTATATATAAAAAAAGAAAAACAAAAAATATATAGACACGAATCAAAAAGGTACATTGCATTTCATTAAATTAAAAGATAGGAGGGTTTAAGCATAGATGCCAACATAACATAAGCAAACTAAAATCCAAATTACAACCCTGAAATAACTCGGATAAACGGAAAGAAAAACAAAATAAACTACCAAAACTCCCTCCTGATGGGGAGAGGAGTGACTTCCCAATTATTGAGTTAGATGGCTGGACCTATGAATTGCATGTCTGCCATACTGGTGCCTTCTTCTGCTTCGACCATATCAACTTTAATAAAAAAGTTCTGGCAGTTATCCACCAATTCAACTTCAAATTCCACATGCTTCATGACACCGCTCTTAACAAATGATTCACTGAGTA
Organism: Capsicum annuum; assembly: GCF_002878395.1. Taxonomy (NCBI): domain Eukaryota; kingdom Viridiplantae; phylum Streptophyta; class Magnoliopsida; order Solanales; family Solanaceae; genus Capsicum; species Capsicum annuum. Next base: position 76,112 of record NW_025855545.1, read on the forward strand.
GTGGCATTGGGCGAGGAAGCGACCATGTTTCCTTTTTCCTTCCCCTGGCTTTCTTCAGATCTTCAGCTGTAGGCTCAAATCCCAGACTAAATATGCCCACGTTCTCACTCAGACATATGGGACGAACTATACTGCACAGAGACGCTCCCAAACCCTTTCCTGGCTCAAATCTGTATTTCCAAAGTTCACTCACTATCATGATAGAAGTGGAAGACAGTTGCGGTCTCGGTATAACCTGCCATTCAAGGATACGATTCATTGGCACTGTATCAAAAATTTGATAGACGAATGTCTCCTATAAATTATTTGTTTCAATAAGAGACAAGGGAGAATCTTCGCTGGCGGACAAATCTCCTTCACCATGAATAACCACTTCTTGCCTATCATACTCAAACTTAATCATTTGGTGCAGTGTAGATGCAACTTCCTTGGCCTTGTGGATCCATGACCTTCCCAATAACTGATTGTAAGAGGAGTCTATATTCAATACTTGGAAATATATGGCGAATTCAACAGGCCCTATGATCAACATTTGTTCTATTTCGCCAATGGAGTTTGATTTTGCACCATCGAAAGCCCTGACACATACATTGTTGGGCCTGATCCTATCAACACCAATATTCAACTTTTGCAAAGTAGAAATAGGGAAAATATTTGCACCTAAACCTACATCAATCATAAGATGAGTGACGTAGAAATCTTCATACTTCACTGTAATGTAAAGGCCCCGGTTATGCCCTGTACCTTCAACAGGCAATTCATCATCAGAAAAGTTGATCCGATTGACCTCAAAGATTTTTTCGACCATTTTCTCAATATGATTTATTGTAATCTCTCTTAGAACATATGCTTCATTTAATACCTTCAGTAAAATATCACGATGCTCCTTGGAGTGCAACAACAAAGATAAAAGGGAAATTTGAGCAGGGGTTTTCTTCAACTGGTCTATTATTGAATACTCTGGTAATTTTATCTTTTTCAAAAATTCTTTGGCTTCTTATTCGGTGATAGGCTTTTTGATAGATGATGGTCCATTCATAATTGCTTGGACTTTCTTAAACTTTCAGGCACGAAGCATCTTCCTGACCTAGTCAAACCCCCTACCTCATCTACATCTTCCACTACTTCTTTCCCGTGATAGGTTATCACAGTCTGCCCATAATTACAGGGAACTTTTTTTGTATCAACTATCAGAGGTTGGGTCACCGGTTTGAGGACAATAGGCACTGCCAATGCTCCTTTCATCGTCAAAATGGGCTGACTCAAAGCTCCTACCACTGTTAACTTAGGTTTATCCTAACTTAAATCAACATACCTTCTGGCGCCTTGTACTGTGATCAGGGGTTTCTTTGTGCTTTTTTGGGCTTTATCGTCTGTCATTCCTTCCTAGCTCAATGACATTTCTTTCAAAGACTCTACTATATTCACCGATCTCTCCTCAATGGTCTGTACCTTGACAATAGACTTATAACACCTTGAATACTCTTTTCCATCATATATCAATTCTAACATATTAGTTTCAGCATGGGTTGGCAGTAGATTCTGGTTAATGTTTGGACTATCCGGGGCCTGGACCAGTATCTGATTTGTGTCAATTAAATCTTGGACAGCTCTTTTTAAATGCCAATATTTCTCGATATCATGGCCTGGCATGTCAGAGTAGTACGCACACCTTAAAGAATAATTAAGATTCCTCGGCGGTGGGTTTGAAAGCCTTCCTTGAATTGGGCTTAACACCTTCAACTTTCTCAACCTATCAAACAGGCTAGCATATGACTCCCCAAGAGGTGTGAATTGATTTTTGACCGCCTTCTCTTTCTTATACTCGGGCCTAGGTTGAAAACCGGGTCTGGAGGGGTTTAGGTAATTCGGTGAATCGAATGGGAGATTTCGTAAAGCTTGCGCGTGCCACTACGGGTAACAAGGGGTTTGACCATATGGCTGTGCGCTATATACTGGGTACGGGGCTGGTAGAATGGAATATAAAGGGTTTTGTGGAGGGTAGTAATGGTGGGGAGGAATATATAGAGCTTGGGCGTAGAATTGGGCTTGGGATTGGGGATAGGGGCGAGGTGGTCTTTTGGGATAGGAATGTGTTCCAGCTACGATAGTCGCTTCCTCTTTCTTGTTTTTACTTCTGAATGCGCCAGATCCACCATAAATTGCTTGTGTGGTGGCTTTTAATGCAGCAAAACTCATTATTCGGCCACTCTTGATTCCGTCCTCTATCATCTCCCCTATTTTAAGGACTTCAATAAAAGACTTTTCCATTGCCGGAAGTAAATGTTGAAAATAGGTCTCATCCTGTGCCTGAATGAAAACCTCTACCAACTTACTTTGTTTCATTGGAGGCTTTACCCTGGCGGTCTGTTCATGCCACCTTATCGCGTATTGCCTAAAACCTTCAGTGCTTTTCTTCTTCATGTTGACCAAGGATTTTTCGTTCGAAATCAGGTCAATGTTAAATTGAAAATTTTGAACAAACTCATAAGCTAAGTCATTCCAGCTGTTCCACTTGTCTATATCTTGATCAATAAACCATTTTGAAGCCAGATTAGAAAGACTCTCGCCAAATAAGGCCATGAACAGCTCTTTCCTTTCTCCTGTAGCCCTCAACTGGTTGCAATAACGTCTCAAGTGTGCCACGGGATCATCGTGCCCTGCATACTTCTCGAACTTGGGCATTTTAAAACTGAGGGGAAGGTTGATTTCTGGAACATGTAAAGATCTTTATAGGAAACACTCCTATAATCTCCGATTCCCTGCAAATTCCTCATAGCCTGTTCTAAACGCTATAATTTCTTGTTCCTCTATTGCGACAGGTTTCTCCGTATCAAATGGAAATACAGGTGTCTGAGTGTACCCATACAGTTCATTCATTCTTAAGGTAGGCTCCGGGTCATAATACTAACTATCTAGAACCTTCAATATTGGCTCACTGGCAGACCTAGGAAGCCCCATTGTGGGACGCACAACATATATGGGAGCTTCAGGTGGTGGTGGAGCCACGAATACCGGTGTGATCGGTGGTGCTAGATGAGCAGCGGGTCTTGATTGGGGAGCTGCCAAGGGCATACCAGAACTGCCAGGATTATAATATTGTGGAGTGAATCCTGGCGCGTGCCCAGGTGACTCAGTAGGAGCAAAGAATTACGCCTGAGAGAGTGGTGGACAATTAAAGATATTCCCAAGACAGTGGTGGGCAATTAAAGATATTCCCAAGACCTTCAGGGAGCGGAGGAGGAGGCATTTGCTGGCCCATGCCCGGTGCAAATCTATCAATTATTGCCTGAGCCTTACTACCTCATCATTGTGTTATGAAATTTCTTCCTTGTGATCCTGATACGGGTCAATAAGCGAATTTTCAATCTCCCTGCTAGCCATGGCCAGCTTTGCTTTGGATCTAGTGAAGTATGGGTGACTATCCAGAGTGCTGCAAACCTACCATTGTTATCTGAAAGAACATGCTCATGAAAAATGACATCCATTAGGACCTGCCTGTGAAGTTCTTTTTCTTCTATTCAAACTTTGTAGCATATCCTGTACAGACACCCTGATATTAGGGAAGAAGCTTCGGCCCCGTATTCCTGCCTCATGAGGAGTGCACTTGGAAAGATTATTCTGACACCTTTCTACTATCTTGAACAAATCTGCTAACTGAACTCTCAGTGTCTCCACTTTGGAGCCCGCACTTTCATCCTGATGGTTGTCAACTATACATTCTTCCTGTATTCTCCCTCTAAGCTGCGCTAGTAAGGGTTGACTGATACCCCGAGGGATGGATTAAAGCCAGACCCCATATTCCTGAGTGTACCCTGGATTATCCAAACTTTCTTTGAGAGTGTCCACACCTAGCTTTGTTGCATGCTTTCAGAACTGCTCGTATTTGCTTTCACCTAAGGCTTGGTCCTTGAAGTACTCAACATCCTTTAGAAGATACACTACTGGTGGCACATCCTGCGGCCTACCCAACTGGCGCATTACCCTAGAAGGACTGTATGGTCTAGTGCAATTAAGCCCTAACATAACTAGAAGGAGCTGCATTTGACAACCAAACAAGATTATCTTTGGTCGAAGCCATAGACAAGTTCACAAATTTTTATCCCCAGTTCTTAACTCAAGAAATTCAATCCAAGCATCGACTCCCACGGGTAGTGAGAATTTATCCAAACGCAACCTAAGGTCCATGGCTTTCACTCGATTGGGAATACAACAATCAACCACGTCTAGTCTAACTAAAGAAGGCGCATGCAAATGCTCCATCATCCATAACTGCAATATCAGGTTACTGCCCTAAAAAAATATCACCCCCCCTTCACTTCGGTTAAAGCCTTATATATTTCTATTAAGATCATTGGTATGAGAGTGAACCTGCCCTTTTGATTAATGCCCTTGTCATTTTGATCCTTATGAAATAGACCCATCACCACAGATTGCAAATGGTATTAATACGTCTTTCTTCTAGCGGAAACACTAAAGTACCTAACAAAGCGAGGGTGAAGACTTCAAGACGCTTTCTCTCCCATTTTTCCTTAGTCATATGAAATTCATCCCAAAAGCAATCAAAACCTTCCGAGGGCCCGAATCTAGTGAACAAAAAATATAAGGAAACCCACGAATCACTTACACAACCCAAATTCATACCCTTACTTTTTAAACCACAAGACTGCAAAAACCTCACGCCAGTATGATTTCGTGCTCGAATCATATCTTTCTCGATATAGGGCAAATGGAACAAAACGGATATTTCTGCCAAAGTAGGAGTCATTTCACATTCCCTAAACCTGAACACCAAACTACTTGGATCCCAAAAGGTCAACACAACCTCTATTAGATCTGGACGAGGGGTAACATGCAGAAGTTCCGTAAGATCACCTAATATTTTAATCAGTTTCTGTTGATCAACATAGTTAAACATTTTCAAGCACTTGATTAACTTTTTGGGCACCTTGACAACATCAGGACTCTAGACTTGGTGGACAAATCCATCCTGTAATAATACATAAGACGTTATCTCAAAAATTCGATAGGAGTAGAAGATTCCCAACCCTTGGGATTTTTGACGCAAACATATGTCGATGGGACAGACCACTTCATGACTCCCATTTGCCGAACAGAAGTACTGAGCAAAATCAGTCTACTTGGCTAACAACTCTAAATTATGGGGTGAGAGACCTAGGCTAATAATAAGACAAAGGTCAACACAAAGATTACCGAACACATCGAGGGTTGCCTACATATCCCAACCCGAGGGAAGGGAATCAGGTATGCGTAGTTCTATCAGATTGGACAATTAATGATTAACTAATAAATTGACCCTAACTTAAGAGACACAACCAAAAACAAATGAATAAAAAGTTTTTGGATTTTCAACTAGACACTTCAACTAAGACTAACACCACCAATTATGAATAAAAAATCTTTTTGGTATTTTTGCTTTTGACAAATAAGTAGAAAATGCAAACAAAACCCTATTTTTTTTCCTCTTTTGAAATCACGGTACTTTGAGAAGACAAATGCAAAACATAATTTTTTTTTTTTTTGAGTTTTTGGATCGTGAAGAACAAAAGCCATAAAGAACTCTAAAATAAACTATGACACTCGTTTTGATTCATTCTTTTCAACTCACTTTTTTTCTATATTTTTTTCTCTTCTTTTTTTCTTTTTCATTTTTGCCTACGAACCTTACTCCTAATTTTCTTTTCAAATCAGTCCGTTAAATGACCACGTTACCATCAAATATGCAACATTTAGCACGTAGGGATGCTTTAGATGTGAGTCTCCTACAAAGGACCAAGCGGGCCCCACTAGGTCTCAGTATGATGCACATAATCATGACCTAAAGGCTGACCTACGTTGTGGTTCACTAACAAGGCTATTCGGGGGAGCGTATGGTTGATAGTGGCTGCTTTGCTTTCCACCTACTCCATAACACTGATGGCTCCCCCCCTAAAATAAGGGTGACTCAACTAGAGGTCGTGTACAACACGTGTACTACGGACTTGTTGCAGAAAGAAGGCCTGGGGGTAGACACATGATGACAAATATAAAAACGGTAACACATAGGATAAATACTATAAACAAAGAGCACGAAAAATGCACAAAAGTGAAAACAATAACACAAACAAAATCACAAACAATGCTTATACTCTCATAATGCCAAACAAAGCTAATACTACTCCAAAAATAGCTCGAATTCTGCAAAGTTAGACTCCCCAACAAGGTCTCCAGAGCTGTCACACCCTTTTTTTCGTACTACAAAAGATTAATTTCATGGTTTGAAAGTGTTTTTATTATTGAAGTGACAAAAGGTGAAAAGTTGTTTCGAAAATGATTATTTGCATGAAAACTCAGAGTCGCCACTTGACATAATTGGGTGTGCCAAGTCACCTTTGAAAATCCTTTTCAAACGGTTTTGACTATAAAACTGATCCGTGAATCGAGATTTCGTCTAAGGAATTCTGTTGACCGAGGGGAAGGTGTTAGGCACCCCTCGATCCCGTGGTTTGACCACGGTCTCTTGGTGAAGCGTATTGGCTAATTTGACACTACGAAGGTATAAACCACACAAAACATACAAACAGAATCAATCAAATAAACAAAACAAAAAAATCCAAAATTTAGTGTCCAGTCCAATTATACAGTCCAAAAATAAGAAATGTGTAAAAATAAATCCTACTCTAAATTAACTCTAGACTAATGCTTTACCCGACGTCTCGGGCCTTCATCACGAACGTTCTCTGGGTACAAGATACCTCAGGGCATTCCCCGGTGAATAAATATATACAGATACTTCGAGGCATTCCCCGGCTGAATTATACAATTGATTCAAAAGTGATAAAATCAAACCATTCAATCAACCCACAATCTCAAGATTTGCTTACCCAACCACTATTTTGTCTATTAAGCTTTCGTCCTAAGACATGACATTATCGGGGTTGTCCAAATTAATATCGGTTTCCAATCAACAACAATTAATGGGTTAAACTAACCAATGTTCAATTTTATTAATTTTTGATTCCCACCCCTATTTCGTGTTTAATACAATCTCAAACTCAAATTGTCATCACATTTAACATCGAGAGCAATTATTCAAAAGCAAATAACATCCAAAGTCAGCCAAATCATCCAAACAAATAGATTAAAGATATCAAATCACATCCACAATCACACCAAAATTAAAATAAAGGGAGAGATGAGAATTAAACCTCAATTTGAAGATTTCGAACACAATATTATTCGAATAAAGAGAGTTCGCACCCGGAAATCTCGAACCGAATCCCAACCACGACCAAACTCAACTCGATATTGAAAAATACCAACAGGATAGATTCAAAAACCAAGCAAAAATCTCAGAATGAACGATACCTACTCAATATCGAGACCCACAAACTCGAACAGAAATCATAACACAACAAAAATCTCGTCTCAAACCACAAATCACCCATTTCCAACTAACCTCGTACGAAACTTGTCGAAATTGGGTCTGGGTTCTTGTCGTCACCCTCGGTGAGCTTTAGACAGTGGCACGAAAAGAGGTTTTGGCCGATTTTTGAACTTCTAATGAGATTTGACTGATAAACGGGTCAGATTTTGATGAATTTCTAACGAATGATATGCTTTTCGATGAGAACCCGCCGAAACAGTAATATTTGAGAATTGACAGTGTTCTCCAATTGACGATTCCGGTGATAATATTATGAAAAATAGGACCAAAATGTGTTTTCTCCCTTTCCTTCTCTCTCTCTCGATTCTCTATCTCATACTCTCAATCTTCTCTCCATTTGTTTCAATATCTATGTGTACAACGTTTAATGGAGCAAAACGTTGCTCAAATCTGTGTGTGCGTGTGATCTTGTAGCTGTGTGTATATGTGCTTCAATGGAAAAAATAGAGAAAATGGAGCTATGGGTATATGTTGTATCAATTGTGAAGCTGTTTTGATTGTTTGGTGATTTTGTGAGTGTGTGTGACTGTTGTTCAGAGTGAGGGTGAGTTTCTATGTGAATATGGAAGATGGTCATATGGAGCTCCCTGTTCTTGTGGAGAAGAAGCTGTGTATCCACCTGTATGTGTATCATGTGTATGTATATATTTTTTTTTGAAACTTCTGTGAGGGTATGTTTATATCCCCCCCCCCCCAAAAAAAATAAATAAAAAAAATGCAGTGTATATGCTCTTTTCTTTGTGTCAAAGAAATGTGGGGAAGGGGTGGTTACGTGGGGTAGGGGTAGGAGGGGTAGGGGTTAGGATGTGTTGCCAATTTTTAGTTGGGTGGGTTGTTAGAATATTAGGATAAGACAAGGTTTGTTATTTTTTTTTTTTTGTATTTTGTGATGGTATAATAACATGGATGAGGATACACGGTAGGATAAGGTAACATTGGGTAAATTAATCTTTCGGAGGGACAAAATTGCATGTCTATAGAAATCGAGAGGGCGTCATGCGGAAACTATTAGTTGCAAACTATGAGACGATAAATCAGACTACAAAAAACAATAATGAAAACATACTATTAATATTGTTTGGTCAAACGGCCACATATAAAAACTAATATTAAATATATAAACATATGGGAGAAATCTCCCCATAAACCAAAATTTATTAACGACTACATTGTGGATGTTATTGTGTTATTGTATGAGAAGAGTGGTCTTCTATTTATAGAGTTTCAAAACCTTTTCTCCAACAAAGAAATTTGCCAAATATGAAAAATTTTATATTTTTCTTTTAGAAAAAGTAGAAGTATTTATGGTTACTGTTATTTTCCTTACAAGAAAAATGTAAAACTTAATTTTGGTAAGAAAATCAGGGAAAAACCCTAACAGGACCTATATCAATTATTTGTCTTGAGTTTGAGATATTTTATTTTTTAATATATCTATGTATCAAAGTATTAATCCTTAAGTTTTGACACATTAAAATATCTTAACTGAATTGCCACCGAAAATTGGCCAATTCCGTGCTGAAATTGTGTTCAAAGAGTGTTGAAAATGCTATAATTTAT
>NW_025855545.1:88118-106970 GCF_002878395.1 Capsicum annuum
CATTATTATGTCATATTATGCAGTGTACAGGTACAGATAATAGTCATGGGTTAGCTTGTGGTTCTTCGGGGTCATGAGCACCGTATAGCATTCCGGTTCAGCAAATCAGGGCATTACAGTGGTGGTCATGAGATTTATGACAAAGCATGCTATTCTTCTTAATAAACATCGTTAACCTTTCACACCAAGTAGTATACCCCCTCTTCAATGCAAATCCATAAACAAGTTTCAAAAACCATAAAAGGCATTTGAATCATACTTCACAAGATGCAATTGAATAAAACTTGACTTACTGGAACTAGAAAACATTTAAACAAGAAAGGGATTTCCAATAATTGATGCTGTCAATTCAACATTCAAACTAATAAAGTGCAAGCATGTATATATATATTTAGGTAAAATATCAATTGCAAGGGGAGGCCTCAAAACCAAAACAATAATATCATTAAAGAATTCATGATGCACAATTGTAAACGTAAATTCCAAAACCCCTTTGTAAATTCATAATTTCTAAAACTTTAAACCTTATTCAAAGTGTTTCAAACAAGCCCATGTAGTTTATGAAAACCCTAAGTACCTTAGATCACTTAGGAGGAAGAGTGGAAATCCGAATCTAAAATAAGTTCTTGGAATTCTTGACTTTAAAGATGAACTCTTGATCTTAGGGGAAGGACTAGGGTTTTGATTTGAGTGGTTATAAGTGGTTTCTGATATATTTAGCTCCAAAAATGATTAAATTTCATGTTATGATAGAGTTTAGACGAGGGAAATAGACTAATATACCCCTCTTGACCCAAAATTTAAAAGAAAATGCGAACTGGACACCACACGCGCCACCCGACGTGATGCGTCGATATCACATTGGGCCACTGCTTCATCGATGCAATCATCGACGCTGTACTTTAGCTTTGAGTCGAGCCACTATTTCCAACATCCAAACACACCTCTAACGCTGTTAAAAAAATCTAAAATTCTACCGAGACATCCCCTTTACTCCCCCGAACATGAATCAACTTAATTTATATCTCAAGGTTGGAAAAATCGATTTACAAATCACAAAAGTTTAGAAGCTTAAAATATGACTGTGTCATTTTGATACTTAGGAAATTTCAGATGATTAACCCTTAAGGCATGCTACGAAGTGAGGTCTTAAATCGAGGACACCACGGGGTGTTACAGGTGTGGTACTCAATCCATCATACAAATATCCATACCGGTGTGGTACCCGATCCAACATACACATATCGGTACCGGCGTGGTACCCGATCAAACATATACATATTCATACTGGTGTGGTACCCAATCCACCATAAACATGTAATATAAATATCAAATTTACACTTCCTCACTGCATACAACACGATGTACCAATTTTACAAGTACACTTAAAGTAATGAGATAATTCCATCAAGTAAATTTAAATAATCATTTATAAACGCATCAACAATGATACCACACGGTATCAGCAAGCACAAAACAGTCCATACACGAACAATGAAAACCCACATTCACCCGCAACAATAATACACAAACAGTACAAGAAATAAACCCAAACTTAAAGCAATAAAGAAGATAGTTAACTTGACACAAGGAGAATACGTAATGTAGCAGCTAAAGAGTATATTAAAATCTAAAACCTTACCAAACACGTTAACAAGCACCAAGTTCTTATGGCGACACATGAGCGCAGTCCACCACTCAAGCACCGGCGTTTCTGACAAACAAGCAATCACAAGAGATTCCATCCTTGAATGCTATCCTAGTTACACGTTTCATCAGTATTGTGCCTCAAGGAGAGGGGACTTGGTGTTTTAAAAGTTCAAGACTTACAATAACCATCAAACAAGTAAACAAACCCTATAATTTTCTATTTATACTACATTACAATAATAGACAAATGACAAAAGGGCCTTTTAGTGACTAGTTTTTAAAATGGGCGCCCATTGAGTGCACCATATGGGTGACTTTGGGCCTCCTTCACACTTAGACTTATGCACTCTCTCGGTTACCTTTAACATACTCAAAAGATGTCCATGATCATGATCGTACTTGTATCATCCTCTACATTTTGAGATCTTAATAACATAATTCTCGGCTAACATCTTCATTTTGAACCTTGGCTTCCTCTCCATCTTGAGAGTAGAAACATGAGAGTTCCTTCGACACTCCACTCAATCCAACCTCTCAAGTATAATACAAATATCCAAGCTAATTTTTTGAAGGCCCGCATTTGCCTTAGCCATATCTCAAGAAATCGCATCAAGGTGGGCGAAAATGTCTTCCATTATGGCCATGAAGTTACCTACAAAGCAAAAAAAGCACATTAGTTGTACAAGGGGTCACATGGAAACCTTTGATTGGTTGCGAATAGTGACATGGCATCCTTGGAATTGTATTAGACTTTGAGAATTTTAGTGTTTATCCAACTTGTGGAAGCACAAAATCATTTTTGGAGGGAAGACAACAAGTTTTTTGAGCCACTTTTCACATTCAAATGGGTTGACTTGTCTTGCATCTTTTGGGCAAGACACCATTTTGAAGGGTTGGTGTCCCTTTCCTATTTTGTCAACCTTGGAAAGAGTTCTTTCTCTCTTTTGGCAACAAACCGTTTTGAAAGCTCTTTTGTTCCTTACTTCTTTGGTATAGCTTTGGACTTGTTTCAAGACAAACAAGAGACTTCACTTGTCTCCACTAGTCTTTAAGATCAAACACCACTATTGAAAGTTCTTCTTGCCATAAGATATGAAGATGGTTTAAGAATATCAAGAACCTTCAATAGAGATTTGAAGACCAAGGTTCAAATTGTACCTCCCAACAACAACAACCCCTTTTCAAACACAAATCCACAACAAAAATGCCAACAATACGCCTCCAAATATCGGATTCCACAATAACAACACACCAAAAATGTCTAAAGTTTGATCCACAAACCAACACCAACAATACTTTGGCCAATCCTTGAATACACACAATAACAACAAAAATAGGAGTTCAAATTGGATCTTGACTCTATTAGTGTAAAGGAAAAAGAAACAAACACTAAGAACACTTAAAACACATGAAGTACTCCTAGATCTAGCATCCAAGTTTCGGAGAAGATAACAACTAGACACACTCTCGGCCAAGAATACAAGAAACAACTTTTATTCCTTTTTTTAGTTTTTTTTGTACTAAGAGAGCCAAAGATTGGTAGTGTAAGAACACAACCAGCTTTTGATCTGATACCAAATGATGCCACAAGGTATCAACAAGAACAAAACAGTCCACACACGAACAATGACAACCCACATTCACCCATAACAATAAGACACAAATGGTACAAGCAACAAACACAAACTTAAAGCGATAAAGAAGATAGTTAACCTGACACAAGGAGAACACGTAATGTAGCAACTAAAGAGTATATTAAACTTTAAAACCCCTAAAAAATGCATTAACAAGAACCAAATTCTTACGATGACACAAGAGTTGAGTCCACCACTCAAGCACCAATGTTTCCAACAAACAAACAATCACAAGAGATTCCACCTTTAAATGCTATCCTAGTTACAAGTTTAAGTTTTGTGCCTCAAGGAGAGAGGACTTGGTATTTCAAAATTTTAAGACTTACAATGATCATCTACCAAATAAATAAATCCTACAGTGTTCTATTTATACTACATTAAAATAATAGACAAATGGCAAAAGGGCCCTTTAGTGACTAGTCTTCAAAATGGGCGCCCATTGAGTGCACCATATAGGCGACTTTGGACCTTCTTCACACTTAGACTTGTGCACACTCTCGGTTGCCTTTAACATACTCAAAAGATGTTCATGATCATGATCGTACTTGTATCAAACAATCCAAACATCAACAATTCATTCATGAAATTAATATAAGGAGTTATCACTATCAAACAAGCCTCTCATAGGTGCATTTCAATAAATCATCATTATCACCAATTTAGCCTCTCATGTGCATCCAATAGATAAAGTTCTTTTATCAATACCAAAACAAGAATATTATAACATAAATCATAATTTAACACTTAAGCATGCAAGTTTTTTTTTGGATTATTACTTATTAATTATTAAAATGTTACTATCTCTTTTCATATAATACAATCATCACACTAATTCAAGTCATCTATCCATTAGATATTACTGTGTTTATCAGTACTTAATCCTAGCATGGTTCTCCTCACCATATTATTATCCAACACATACAACTTAATATCATTATAACCAAACTAGGTTCATCACCAGAACAACTAAGAACTATCATGTCCACATCCTTCATTTACAACAATCTCATTGCAGTACATAGCTCATAATATCATAAGTATCATATAATTAATTAATAATATAGTTTTCGGGATTAAAGTTAAGTTCTTGTGTCTTTATCCACCTCAACTCCATGCCTGCTGGCCTAGACATACTTTCTCCCATTAATTCTAAATTATGAAAATATAAATTGACACAATCTTCTACTCATTAAACCTAGCCTACCTAGACACCAAACTTTTGAAAGAAACAAGCTGCAATAAAGGTGTTATTTCCTTTCCTTCATGCCTTGGAATAATCAATCATTTAAAAATTAAGAAATTATAAGAGTACTAAGTAATTAATCTTCAATCAAATATCTTGGGGATTCAAACGCATTAATTCTACCCATTATTCAAGGTCTATATCATCCCCCTTAACTCATCTCCATTAATGGAGCTTTTATACTAAAGGTCTCATCTTTATGGACTTCAAAGTTTCTAACCTTCAAAATTCATAATCTAGTTTATGAAATTCATCTTGGGAATCTCTAATTTATAGTTTAGAATAAGCTCTAGGTCATATTAAAAACACCCGTGAGTATTTCCCAAAAGAATTCCACCATTAAAGGTTTTTCTAAGGATTCTAAAATATTAAAGGATTAAAAGACGAAGAAAATAATGAAAAAACTTACCTCCATGAAGAAACTTAACCTTAAGCTTTGGAAAATCATCACTCTAGGGTTGGGGAATGAAATTTGAAACTTTTAGAAATAAAATACAGCTGAAGCTGATTTAAATACAACCAGGATTTTCGCTACAATGAAATCCCGTTTCAGCCCGGACAGTGATCATTTAAACAGTCATAACTTTTTACTCCGAATTCAGATTGATGAACGGGTTGGTGCGTTGAAAAGACGAATCGGAGATATTGATTTGATAGGTAATGGGACCTGTAACTCCTTATATTCTATGAGATATGATCATTTGAAGTTGGCCCTAATAAAAACATATATCAGAAAGAAAGTTTTATACTTAACTTTGTGTTAGGGATATTGTACGACTTTAATTAATACCTAAAGAACTTTCAAAACTAAAGTATTGATATTATCACTCACAAATAATTAAAATTCATCAAGTTTGGGTCTATCTAGACACATCCGGAGGCTAAAATCTTCATCGAAAAATTTGAGGTGTCATAGTAAATAAAATATTATCTATTTTGGACCCAAGTTAATATTGAGGAATGAAAATTAAGAATTTTCATGAATTTATTACGAATAATTTAATAACGACAAAATGGGCCATTACAAAATTTTTGCATTGTATTGTGTCTCCAAAACTACAGCTCATTCTAAGAACCAAAACCTTGTTATAGCTCATGTAGGATAGTCCAAAACTATTTCTAAAAGTAAAGTTTCTCAAAACATCAGTTTTCCTACACTAATTCTCTTGCTTATAGATGGTTTGGTTTCAAACTTCAGACCGGTGATTTCTTCAGAAACTCCACCATATTTAGAAAATATAGAACCCACCTCCCCCCCCCCCCCCCCCAAAAAAAAAAAAAGATATAAAAAAATTACCTTACTTTTCTTAGCACCCACCCTTTATTCTCGTTGAAGGGGATGAGGGGTGTTTATCATCCGAATTATCCCTCTCGTCTTGCAAAACATTATCTATTTTTGGCCCAAGAATGTAATTAAAGGGTCAAACATTAGCAAAAAATTCATGAAGTTTGATTGCTTATAAGAGTTATACATAGTTCACATTGCCTTAACTAATTTTTTATTTGTTTTCTATGAAAGAACAAGCCAAAGTTTTTAACCCTCCGCATATAACCGTTGCATCAACTGTTAGGGAATATATAGTTTTGATGATGGACATGTCCATGAAACATGTTATGCAAGCTGTTCCACACAAGTGAAGAAAGAGAAGTTACTGCTGCTCACATGTACTGCATATTGAAGTTGATGCAAGGCCGGCAAGGCGTTAAGACAAAAGTGGATAAGCAAGGAAGCTCAAAATTGTTACTATACTTATCACATACAACAAATATATTGAGGAAAAGATAAGTGCAACACTTAGAGTTTGAATTGATCAAGGAGTACGACTAGACTAAGAGATGAAGTAAAAGAGTCCTATTAAGTCAAGGTGAGAGATGGCAACAACAAAGAGTGAAACTACCTGGAGTCCTATTGAAGATAGAAGAATACATCAACTAAAGGACTCATCAAGGAGTTGGCTTAAATACAATATATGACATTCAAAGTTTCACTCATGCACTGATAAAGCAAATCATCAATCAGCAAATCAGTTCACTAAACTTGAAGAAGAACCTGGTCCTTTACATAGAAAGTCGTAGACTTTGAGTTGTAATGAGTCTTTTGTTCTAGTCTCAGTGAAGTATAAATTGAGTTAGGAGTTGTGTCTTCAAGTTAGGAAACTCGAAGAATTAGGAACACTTATCTTGGGAAGATTTGTGTTTTTGTAGAAATAGGAGTTAGAAGTTTTAATTCCTAGCTTACAAGAAGTCTTGTATTTTGTTGATTGTTGAGGCTCAAGAGTTATAGTGGAGTTGGGGTTAAATCCTGTAGAGATACAGGCCGTGGTTTTTTACACCTTTCTTGAGCCAGGTGTTTTCCACGTAAAAATACTATGTCCAACTTTTAATTTAGTGAACCACATTAGCTTACTTGTTCCATAGATAGGCAACCAGTAGAGTATAATATTAAAATCAGTAGGGCACGCACTCTTACATCAACACTTGTATAAAAAACTCCGATCCTTTCACCTAAAATGGTCTAATTTGCATTCACTACCTCTTTTATTATTTGGCTTATATGGATCAAAATTTTGTTATAGCTTATGTAAGATAGTCCAAAAGTGAAATTTCTCAAAGCATTTGTTTTTTCTAGATTAATTCTCATGCTTATAAGGTGGTCTTGCTTATCAAAGTACTAGTTTTGGAACACGTGCATTGCACAAGTTATTCATTGTTAATTGCATCGTGCAAAATATCTTAAATTAATTCTTAACTTCTTAACTTTATTTCCTAATTGATCATCAGGATTATTGAAAGTAAAAGTAATCGTTTAGCATCATAAGATCAACATGTATTTCATTATATTATATTTCCAAAACTGCATCTCTTTTTACGGATCAAAATGTTGTTGTAACTTATGTAAGATAGTCCAAAAGTGTAGTTTCTCAAAACATTTGTTTGTTAGGTTAATTCTTATGCTTATATGATGGTCTTGCTTATCAAACTTCAGACTGATATAATAAACTCCACCATACCTTCTAAAAATATAGCCAAAAAATAAAAGATACACCAAATTTTATTTTTTGTTTTTTTTGAGTTTCATTATATTAACTATCAGGTGTCTATACATACAGTTTTATCAAAACTATGGGGTGAAAGATAAGGAAAGGTACCAGAAGAAACTGAACGAGTATAAAGAAAGAATGATAACCACATCAGCTTCCTACTAAAGGTGACCTACTGACAGAAGAAAAAGAGTAGATACAGTTTTGGCATCAACTTGTAAATTTTTGCATGGTAATGTATTTTCAAAACTGCAGATCATTCTGAGGATCAAAATTTTGTTATAACTTATGTAGGATAGTCCAAAACTATTTCAGGAGTGAAATTTCTCAAAACATCTTTTTTCCTAGACTAATTCTCTTGCTTAGTCTAGAACTTGTTATCTATGTAGACATTGTGTAGTTCTAGCTTGAGTGTCTTGCTTGTAGTAGTAGTGTTGAAGGCTTCCGTGTTATGGTGCTTAAGGTAAAGTGTTGTTCAAGGGCGAACAAGTCTTTAAGTGTGGGATGATGATCTTAGGTTGATTTATGCACCTAAATGTTGTTATCTAAGCTTAATTAGCTTAATTTTGAGGGCATCTCGTGTGCCTAATTAGTAAGAAAATATAAGCCCCCACGCACCCATCCAATCCCTCCCATCACTACCACCACCAACACTATAGAGAAAAACAAAAATTTACCCCTCCTTATTAGCATCCACCCTTTTCGCTCTTAAGGTGCTTATGATCCGAATTATCCCTCTTGGCTAGCAAAAAATAATCTATTTTTCGCATGAGGATGTAATCAAACATTAGCAAAAAACCCACAACGTTTGATTGCTTATAAGAGTTATGCATAGTCCACATTGCCTTAACTCATTTTTTCTTTGTTTTGCTATGAAAGAAGAAGCCAAAGTTTTAATTCTCTGCACATAAACGTAGCATCAACACTTCGACAAAAAACTCTGATCCTTTCACTTAAAATGGTTAGATTTGTATTCACATTACCTCTTTTATTATTTGGAATGTCTCAAGAATTTTCACTCTGTTTTGGGCACAAAGCGTATGTAAGCAACTCTTTTTTTTTTTTGTTTCGCTTCTAGGAGCTTTCACCTTTTTGGTCTTTGGTAAATCAAATATATAATGTTCAGGCTACATATGTTGGATTTTTATCACTTGAGTAACACCTTTTATAAGGTAAGCAACCTTTTCATATTTTTTAGCCCATGGAGCATCTACCTTTTTGTTTTCTTGGTAAACTCGAACCGATAATTTAAGATTGTAGATTTATAGGTGTTGGATGTGCATCACCTAAGCAACCTCTCTTATCACGTAAGTAACTTTTTTCTAAAAAAATCCTCCGAGCTTTAACCTTTTTGTTATTTTGATAATTCGAATTTATAACCTTAAAATGAGGTGTAGGATGCTTGCACTTGAGTCAGGTAAACCTTTAATTTTATTTATGTTCTTTTTCTTTTTTAATTTTATTCATACATTCTTCCTCTCATAGACACGGTATGCAATGGCGTAGTTGTATTTTCACTTAAAAGATTTAAAAAAAAAACACAAAAAATATTAAAGGTATAAAAGAGAAATATACAAATAATTATAATTTCTTTTACATAGTATAATTTTTCAACGAAGATGATTCTGATGGATCCACGCGTCCCTAGTTTCTCCAATAACATGGTGGATTCAATTATAGGTTGACCCAATATATTTTAAAAATACTCACTTTATAAGATTTGACTAAATTAATTAATGTCTATTGAGGTCTGGTTTTTGCACGGATCCCGCACATAAGGAAAGCTTTATTGCACCGAGCTATCCTTTTTAATGCTTATTTAATGTCTGATCTCTCTCTCTCTCTCTTTTGGTTTAAGTAAGGGTTCCTCTAAAGGAGCTTGATTTACATGTTTTCCATGTTGGGCGTTAAATGAGTGATATGGACAATAAAGATTCATAAGTCGACCCATCTTGTTTGGGATTATCAAATTTGAATATTAAACCAAAATTAGATTGTATAGTGACATTGAAAGAGTTGATACTGATTGTTAGTCTATATATATAGGTGTATCAAAACTATAGGAAGAAAGACAAGGAAAGCCCCCGAAAGGAATGTAAGAGTATAAAGAAAGAACGGTGTAAACATCTTGTGACTAAAGTTTGTTTTGGTAGAAGAAAAGGAGCAACAGATGTAGATCAACTTGTAAATTTTTGCATAGCAATGTAGTTCCAAAACTGCAGCTCTTTCTGTGGATCAATATATTATTATAGCTTATGTAAGATAGTCCAAAAGTATAGTTTCTCAAAACATTTATTTTCCTAGACTAATTATCATGCTTACAAGATGGTCTTGCTTATCAAAGTACTAGTTTTGGAACACGTGTGTGCACGAGTTATCCAGTGTTAATTGGATCGTGTAAAATATCTTAAATTGATTGCTTAACTTCTTAACTTTGTTTCCTCATCGATCATCAGGACGATCGATAGTAATAGTAATAATTTTGCATCATGAGATCAACATGTATTTCATTATATTATAATTCCAAAACCGCAGCTCTTTTTGTGGATTATAACATTTTTATAACTTGTGTAAGATAGTCCAAACCTCTTCCACCAGTGTAGTTTTTTTACATTTGTTCTCGCAGACTAATTCTAATGCTTATATGATGGTTTTGCTTATCAAACTTCAGACTGGTATTGCTTAATAAACTCCACCATACCTTCTACAAAAATAGCTAATGAAAGAGATACACCTAATCTTTTTTGGTTTTTTCGAGTTTCATTTATTAACTATCTGGTGTGTGAAATATCTATTTGAACTATCATCAGATGTTTATTAAACACACCTCAAAACTCAGTTGATCACTTTTCATTTCTAAACATTCGTTATATTTTACGTTGAAAATAATGAAGAACTGATAGTTCAGGTACACGGAATGATTTTATTTGTATTCACTACCTTTTTTATTATTTGGCTTTTGTTCTTTCCATTGCTAGCTACCTCTGTTTCACCGGTTCCTTGATTTTCTGGTGAATGTGTATTAAGTTTTTGGAGGTAAGATGATGTCTCAAGCTGCTATTATTCATACACCGTTGACGTTGCATGAGAAGATTGTTAACAATCCAAATTTATTCATGGAATGTCTCAAGAATTTTCACTCTCTTTTGGGCACAAAGTATTTGTAAATAACTTCTTTTTTTGTTTCGCTGTTTGGAGCTTTCACCTTTTTTCTCTCTGGTGAATCGAATATATAGTGTTAAGGTTAAATATGTTAGATGCTTACCACTTTTGCAACACCTTTTGTAACGTAAGAAACCTTTTAATATTTTTTTTTATCCCACAGATCATCTACCTTTTTGTTTTCTAGGTAAACTCCAACAAATTTAAGGTTGTAGGCTTGTAGCGGTATAGGTGTTGGATGCGCATCACCTAAGCAACCCCTCTTATCATGTAATTCACTGTTTTCTTAACGAATCTATAACCTTAAAATGAGGTGTAGGATGCTTGCACCTGAGTCACGTAAACAACCTTTTATTTTATTATTTTTCTTTCTTTAATTTTATTCTTATATTCTTCCTCTTATGGACAGGGCAGGCAATGGCGTAGTTGGATTTCCACTTAGAAAAATTGTAAAACAAAACAAAAATAAACAAAAATATCAAAGGTAGGAAAGAAATATATACAAATAATTCTTTTATATAGTATAATTTTTTAACGAAGATGATTCAGATGACACCAAGCCTCCCTAGTTTCGCCAATAACATGGTGAATTCAATTATGGGTAGATCTTGTATATTTTAAAAGTACTCAATTCATAAGGCTTGAATAAATTAATTAATGTCTATTCAGTCAGATCCCGCACATAAGGAAAGTTTTATTGCATCAAACTACTCATTTTAATGCTTGTATAATATCTGATATTTCTCTCTCTCTCACTCACTCTCTCTAGGTTAAATTAAGGGTTCCTATGATTGGAGGGAAGGAGCTTGATTTACATGTTTTCAATGTTGAGGTGACAGGGGTGGCTTTGACAAGGTAAAATTATTTATTCCTTTTTATTTGCTTCTTATAATTATTTATTTCATTCATATATAATACATCTTGTTATTATTTTTTTGAAAAACAAAGAATTTCAAAAAATATACAAATATTGTTTTATTGTTGTATAGGTTGTAGCAGAGAAGAAATGGAGAGAAGTGAGTTCAGTATTCAAGTTTTCTCCAACCACAATAAGTGCTTTATATACATTAAGGAAACATTATTTCACTTTCCTTCACCATTTTGAACATGTTTACTTCTTTAGCCGTGATGTTTTGGATGATAAATTTTCAGGTTAGTAAGATTCATGTGTTAATTTCTTTTGTACTAAATATATAGATATATTTTCACATTAATGTCTATTTGTTCTGGTATGTGATAGCATTTGTATGCATGTGATAACATTTTGTGTATTATTACTAAGCTATCCATATTAATTTTTTACCTCGATCGATTATCCCAAGTGTAATTGTAATATCCCGGAAAATTTTTCGTTGAAATTTTATGCGTAAACGTGTTGGGTTCTATCTTCAAGAATGAATTATAAATTTTACGTATGGAATGTCTTAGATTATGACTCACCATTACGTAGAGTATCAAATAAGCTTTTCAAAGATATGTAGATCATCCAAAACGGACACCCGAGCTTCGAGTTATGAACATTCCGATCGAACCGTGAATAGTAGTGAATAGTAAAACATGCAGGAAAAGTACTGAGGCCTGGCGTATTTTTTCTTCAACTTTAAACGATTATAACTCCTTGTACATAATGATCTGCGTGATCTTCTATATATCAATGGAAATCTGCGAGTCCTCAATCCAATGAAATTGATTTCATCCAATTTATCTATTGGAGAAAAAAGTTATGGTTGATCTACTTCATCCTATCAAAAATAAATTTTTGGGTCAACTTCAAACGATCATAAATCCTCATACACAATGATCTGGGTGAGATACTATATATCAACGAACAAATATGAGGGTCCTCTTTCTAATGAAATTAGTTTCATCCAATTTGGATATCGGAGTAAAACGTTATGGTTGATCTACTTCAGACTATCAAAACAGTTCATCAAAGGATAGATTCGAGAATTATTTGATTTTTAGGGGCGTTTTGGTCATTCCTCCTGACCCAAAATCCGTCCAAATCCTACATTAAAGCCTATTAGAAGCATAATATGTTATATTTCATCAAATTCCCTCAAAAAGAAAATCCTAAGCTCCTACATCCAACTTCAAGAACGTCCAAAGTTCACCATTAATTCTGCAAATTTATTCAAGATTCCAAGTTCCTAGTTCAAGAACTTCAAGAACCTCCAAAGTTCACCATTAATTCTGCAAATTTATTCAAGATTCCAAGTTCCTAGTTCAAGAAATGCAAGAACCATCATTCAAAGGCACGATTAACATCTCAAAAATGAGTATCGATCTAAAGTTCATTATTCAAGGTATGTGGGATTTTTTCCAACAAGAACTCTCTTTCGTTCTTGTGCCCAAAAGTAATTTTCTTTAAAAAGGCATGACTTTTATTTGATTTTTACGAATTTGAAGCATGAACTCATATCTTATAATGATTATTATGAAATCTTGATGTTTATGATTTTGAAAGATGAATTTACATGTGTGGAGATATAAAGCATGAATCTTGAATGATATTTATCATGATTTTGATATTTGGGTCGTGAATCTCTATTGGAAATTATGTTTTTGAGAAAGTGTGTGTTATAAGCACGTTGATGTTGAATATTTGAGATATTTGAATGATTTGACCTTTTGGTCTTAATGGAGTTGTTTTGAGCTTGAGTGTGAAAGAAATTCACAACGTGGTTGATTTTGATAGATGGAAAGCATGATGGCTCCCGATGTATATTTATATATTACTGAAATTATTTTATTGTGGATTATCTTTGAAATGATCTGAGCTAAGTCCGGGAGAAATCTTTAGCACCGAGTGGGAGGTATAAAGAGACCTTACTTCCCTAGAACTACATGCCCCCGTAGGAGTGAGCCTGAGGTTAATTTATATAGTGATCACTAGTTTGTGTGGATTTGATATCGATAGTCCTACTCCGATGGCAAGGATAGGATGACTCTCCCCAACGTGGGTTGTATATTGGACTTCATGTAGCTCACATGATTTATGTCGGTTATAGGATCTCCCAGTGTGTGTGTTTCCTTGTGTCTATGGTGAATGGTGAAGTGATTTGAAAGTGGAATTGTGAAAGTTATTCTTTCGAAAGATTTAAATGATATTTACATTATGAGAATTGATATTCTTGATGAACTGAAAGTGATTGACAAATTATATGATGACTCACATGTTACTGTACTTATTTCATCCTCTCATGATTATGATGATTTTCTTCGTGCTATGTGAGTCTTTCATACATCCTGCATATTTCTTATAAATATTTATGATGATGATGTTTATAAAACTGCATACATCCCTATATACTCGGTTCCTTTCCATGGTACTGACCCATATCTTCGGATGCGGGCTGCATTTTCTCAGAATGTAGGTTCAGGTGCTCAGTTCCAGGTTCGACAGTGATTCTTCGGGCACGCTGTTCTACATCCTCTGTTGTGGTGAGTCCTCATGTTTCGAGGACGTGATGTCTGATGTTGGTTTCACGGAATCGTTTACATTTGATAACTGAGTATGAGTCAGTTGGGGCATGTCTCAATGGCTCGCTGGTTTTATTGATTTTCTTAGAGGCTTGTCAGACTAGTATAGATGTTGGGAGTTATCTAATATGTCGTATTTTGTTATCTTTTTGAAATTCTTTTATTTTTGGATGATGATTACTCTGCTGATATTTGAGGGTTATTTATAGAAACCCCGTTGATTTTTGTTGAACTGAATGAAAATGGCTCAAAGGGTTTGCTTGGGGCTACTCGTAGCCTCAAGCACCGTGTGACGCTCCGGGACCCATTTTTTGAGGCTTTACAAACTTGGTATCAAAGCCTAAGGTTTTAAGATGTCCTAGGGAGTCTGATAAGCCGTGTTAAGTAGAGTCTTGATCATCGGTGTGTAGTGCACCACATCTATGAGAAAGAGGCTACAAGACGTTTTAGAAAAAAATATGATTCTTTCTTTCAGAAGTCTATCGTTCTTAAAGTGTCTCTGTCTGCTATTGATTCGTGCTCTCCTCTTTCAGAAATATGCCTCCACATCGAGCAAGAAGAAATAATGATGGTTAGCAGCCTCAACCCGCTGACCCATTGAATGAAAACGTGTCTCATGCTGAATTTTTGGCAGCCTTTCAGGCGCTGGCCCAAGCTGTTACTGCAAATGTTCAAGCCAACCCGGCCCCGGCTTCACAACAGTAGGGAGGTGATTCAGCTGCTGCCAGGATCTGTGACTTCATGCGGATGAATCCGCCAGAATTCTATGGGTCCAAATCTTATGAGGATCCTCGGTTATTTTTAGAGGAGGTGGAGAAGATTACTCAAGTGATGCATGAATCTGAGGAACTAAGTGTGGAGTTGGCTGCATATAGGTTGATTGACCTTGCTTATGACTGGGTTGTTTCTTGGAGGAAAGGTAGAGGTGAGGGAGCTGTCCCTACAACTTGGCAAGAGTTCCAGGATGCATTCCTGGATAAGTTTTTCCCTTTGGAGATGAGGGAGGCAAAGGTGGAAGAGTTTTTGAACCTGCGACAAGGCTCTATGACTGTTAGAGAGTACTGTCTAAAGTTCAATCAGTTTGCCAAGTATGCTCCTGACTTAGTGGCTGATAATCGGGCTAGTATGAGTAAGTTTATGACTGAAGTGTCTAGTTATATGGTTAAGGAGTATAGGTATGCTATGCTGAATAATGAGATAAATCTTTCTAAGCTGATGACTCATGCCCAACAGATTAAGGCAGACAAGATTAAGGAGAGAGATAGAATGAGAGGGAATAAGAGAGCTCGGTCCGAGCAGCACGGACAAAGTTAGACCAGATCACAGGGAGGGAGTCGCCCTCAGTATCAGGATCGTTCGTTTGTGCTAGCACCGTCATGTGCTAGTGCTCCCGTGCCTAGAGGTAGGCAGGAGCAAGGTAGCAGGTCATATGCATCCAGGTCCCAGTACAGTTCTGGTAGTAAGCCAAATCATCCCCTGTGTCCTAACTGTGGTAGGGCTCATTTGGGTGAGTGTTGGGGTGAGAAGAGGAGTTGTTTTCAGTGTGGTGACATGGGTCACAGAGTTAGAGATTGTCTACAGGATGGACAAGGGCGTCATGACTATTGCCCTCAGACCCAGACTCAGACTGTTAGTGCTTCAGTTCCAGCGACTCGCCCAGCCCCAACTCAGGGCACTTCTTCTAGCAATGTCGGCGGGCAGTGCCAAAATAGATTCTATGCTTTACCGTCTTACCAGGAATAGAAGGACTCTCTCGATGTTGTTACTGGTATGCTTCGTATATTTCAGTTTGATGTGTATGCTTTGTTGGATCCTGGATTCAGTTTCTCATATGTTACACCTTTGATTGCTGTGAATTTTGAAATGAATCCTGAGATTATTCTTGAGCCCATCCTAGTTTCTACCCCAGTGGGTGATTCGATTGTTGCCCAGAAAGTGTATAAAAAGTTTTCTGTTACCCTTCTTCATAGAGTCTTGTTGGCTGATCTGATTAAGTTAGACATGGTAGATTTTGATGTGATTCTGGGTATGGACTAGCTGTATTTTTCTTATGCCTCTATTGATTGCCAGACTCGAATGGTCAAGTTTCAGTTTTCGGGTGCATCCGTGATTGAGTGGTCTGGGAATTTTGTGTCACTCAAAAGTCATTTTATCTCTTACCTCAAAGCTAGAAAGATTATTTCCAAGGGGTGTATTTACCATTTGGTTAGAGTCAAAGACACTAAGTCTGAGACTCCAACTCTCCAATCTGTTAACGTGGTTAATGAGTTTTCTGATGTCTTTCCGGATAATCTCCCAGGGATACCTCCTGATAGAGAGATAGAGTTCGGGATTGATCTTCTTTCCGATACTCAGCCCATTTCTATTTCTCCTTACCGTATGGCCCCTGCAGAACTTAAGGAGTTGAAAGAGCAACTCAAAGATCTACTAGATAAGGGTTTCATAAGGCCCAGTGTTTCTCCTTGAGGTGCTCTTGTGTTGTTTGTGAGAAAGAAATATGGCTCTTTGCGTATGTATATTGATTACCGCCAACTGAATAAACTCACCATAAAAAATAAGTACCTTCTTCTGAGAATAGATGATTTATTTGACCAATTGCAAGGTGCAAGTTATTTCTAAAAGATAGACCTTCGTTCCGGCTATCATCAACTCAAAGTTAGGGAGTGTGACATCCTGAAAACCACTTTCCAAACTCGTTATGGACATTTTGAGTTTCTTGTTATGTGTTTCAGGTTAACTAATGCCCCAGCAGCTTTCATGGACCTCATGAATCGAGTGTTCAGACCATATCTAGATATGTTTGTCATAGTGTTCATTGATGATATACTGGTGTACTCCCGTAGTAAGGATGAATATTCTGATCATCTCCGAACTGTCTTGCAAACCCTTAGAGATCACAAGTTGTTTGCCAAGTTCAGTAAGTGTGAGTTTTGGCTAAGGTCAGTTGCCTTTTTGGGTTATATCATTTCTTCCGAGGGTATTAGAGTTGATCCCCAGGAGGGTCCTGAACATAAAGTAAAATCCCATTTTTTAGGAGTGTCCTGAACATAAAGTAAAATTCCTGAACAGAAAGTAAAATTCCATTTTTCAGGAGGGTCCTAAACATAAAGTAAAGTCCCATTTTGCAGGAGGGTCCTGAACATAAAGTAAAATCTCACGGATGTGTATTTCCAATGGTAGCTGAATCAAGTGAAACGAATTTGCCCCTATTTCAACAAAGAAAATTTGTCAGTTAAAAACTTAGTGGTGGCTTGCAGATCTTGGCTTCTCAGGTATCTGCCCAGCACTCGTTCCTTTCATCTTTGTTCCAAATTACTAACACTTGCCCTGTCTTGCCGCATCATTGACCCGGATCTAGATTGAGGAAAGTGAGTTCTGACTCGCACAATGGGCTTCTATTTTACCATGCCTCTGAGGTGCCTCCTTTTCCCAAATTTGAATGTTTTCACGAATCCAACAGCCTGTCGGTTGATAGACTTCCTTTATTTCGTGTTGAATTATGATCATATTTCTTTCCAGTGTTGTTCCTGGGTTTTTCCTCATATAATTGGAAAGACTGGTAGTAAATTTTGAAATCCTTTCTCGCTTGTTTTGACACAGACTTGACTTAAAATGTAAAGAAGTGATGGTGACTCTTATTTTGATAAATGACATAAAAAGACAAAAAAAACATGAATATGTAAATGAAAGAAAAGGGCAATGTCCCATATTCAAAAAGAAAACTTATCTGAATACGATAACCAACTCCAATGAGTATGACATGCATTTTGGATTGAGTTGCCTGATATTCCTATCCAGACTCCCCATTTGTTGTTGAGTTCGTACCTTTTGCTGCAGAGTCGCTTCTTCAAATCCATTGGACTCATACATCACATTCGATTGACGACATCTTAAAAGACTTTCGCCAACAAATCTCTTTCTTCTCACTTTTCACTTTTCTCTTGAACTCTCCATTGCCTTACGGTGCCCGTGAGGGTTTTCACCAATAAGACTCTCTCATTTTTATTTCTCTCCACTCACCATTGCCTTATGGTGCCTGCAAAGGTTTTCACCAATAAAACTCTCTCATTTTCATTTCTCTCAACTCACTATCACCTTATGATGCCCACGGGGGTTTTCACCAATAAAGCTCTCTCATTTTTTGTATTTCTTTCCTGATTTCTTATGCTAAGGGAGACAAGCAGTACTTCACAATGTATCATCATATCCATTGCATGCTTAGCCTTAAACATTATCAAAAATTGATCTGAAGGGCTTTCTTTGGTTGTAACTTGGTTTTTGGTTAAGGTTAGAAAAGATTGTAAGGGGCTCAAACGATACTTGAAGTGGGGGTGGGACTTACAACTCTTGGAATCTACTCAAACAGCACATTAACTCATGCCCCAGTTTTGTTGACTGGGTGAATCTTAGATCTTTATTTGGTTGGACCGAGCCCGAAATAGAGTAGCCTACGTATCTCACTCCCGAGAGAGGAGAATCAGGTCGCACGTAGTTCCATTAGTTTGTTCTTTGTTTTGATTTGATTTTGATTTTTTTTTCTTTTTTTAATTTTATTTTTGAACTCTTTCTTTTATTCTTATTTTTTGACATTCATCTTTGACTCTATTTTGATTCTAAAAGAGGGATATGAAAGAAAAAT
>NW_025855545.1:107070-121450 GCF_002878395.1 Capsicum annuum
AAGATCTAAGATTCACCCAGTCAACAAAACTGGGTGAATCTTAGATCTTTATTTGGTTGGACCGAGCCCGAAATAGAGTAGCCTACGTATCTCACTCCCGAGAGAGGAGAATCAGGTCGCACGTAGTTCCATTAGTTTGTTCTTTGTTTTGATTTGATTTTGATTTTTTTTTCTTTTTTTAATTTTATTTTTGAACTCTTTCTTTTATTCTTATTTTTTGACATTCATCTTTGACTCTATTTTGATTCTAAAAGAGGGATATGAAAGAAAAATAAAATGAAGCTCAAACGGGTAAACAAGGGATGACACAATGTTTGGATAGAAGAATAAAATGCCTTTGTCATATCAATCTTCAAAAATGCAAGTACTAAACATGCAATAAAATTAACAAAGGATCAAATATCATACATAGTATCTTTTGACCGCATCAGCATTGATAGCCATTTCTGCCATTTTGCCTACAATATCTATCAAATGTAAGGCTCCATTAGGCAACACTTTCTTCGCAACGAAGGGACCTTGCCAGTTAGGGGAGAACTTGACTTTCTCTTCAATCTGATGAGGAAGGATACGTCTCAATACCAACTGACCAACTTCAAAATTCCTGGGATGGACCTTTTTGTTATAAGCTCGAGCCATCCTCCTCTGATACAACTGTCCATGACACACAGACGTTACCCTTTTTTCCTCAATAAAACTCAAATATTCCAGTTGGGTTTTTACCCATTCGTCATCATCAATCTCTATTTGTACAATGACTTGAAGAGAGGGAATTTCAACTTCTGCAGGAATGACTACTTCTGTCCCATACACCAATAAATATGGAGTTGCCCCTGTTGAAGTACGAACAGTGGTGCGATAACCTAGCAATGCAAATGGAAACTTTTCATGCCACTGTTTAGACCCTTGTACCATTTTTTGCAATATCTTTTTTATATTCTTATTAGCGGCTTCTACAGCACAATTGGCCTTTGGACGATATGGAGTAGAATTTCGATGTGCGATCTTAAATTGTTGACATACTTCTTGCATCAAATGACTATTTAGATTGGCAGCATTGTCTGTAATGATCATCTTAGGAATTCCAAATCTACAAATGATATTGGCATGAACAAAATCTACCACAGCCTTCTTTGTCACTGACTTGAAAGTTACTGCTTCTACCCACTTTGTGAAGTAGTCAATGGCTACCAAACTGAATCTATGTTCATTTGATGCCTTCGGCTCAATAGGTCCAATCACATCCATTCCCCAAGCCACCAACGGCCATGGAGCGGCCATGGCATGCAACTACGTATCAGATCACCGTGTACCTGACATTGATGACACTTTTAAACAAATTGAATAGAATCCTTTTCCATAGTAAACTAGTAATAACCTACTCGAAGAATCTTCTTTGACAAGACATGACCGTTCATATGCGACCCGCATACTCTAGAGTGTATTTCAACCATGATTGCCGAGGCTTTTTTTGCATCTACACACCTTAAAAGTCCCAGATCTGGGGTCTTCTTATACAAGATTCCCCCACTTAAGAAAAATCCACTAGCCAAACACCGAATAGTCCTCTTTTGATCGTTGGTGGCATATGCTGGGTATTCTCCTAACTGAATGTACCGCTTGATATCCAAGAACCAAGGTTCTCCATCGAGCTCTTCAACAACCGCATTACAGTAAGCATGCTGATCACGGCTCTGTATATGCACTGGATCGATGTAGGCTTTATCAGGATGTTGGAGCATTGAAGACAGAGTGGCTAAAGCATCAACAATTTCATTATGAATACTTGGAATATGCCTAAATTTTACTAACACAAACCATTGACATAACTCCTGTAAGCATCGTCAATATGGGATGAGCTTCAAATCTCGCATCTCCCAATCGCCTTGAATTTGATGGACGAGCAAATCCGAATCTCCCAACACTAATAATTCCTGGACTCCCATATCAATAGCTAACCTCAAACTAAGAATGCAGGCTTCATACTCTGCCATATTGTTAGTACAGTAGAATCAAAGTTGTGCTGTTACCGGGAAATGTTGTCCCGATTCAGAGATAAGAACCGCACCTATTACGACTCCTTTCATATTGACAGCTCTATCAAAAAATAACCTCCAACCTGGATCAGCATCTATAACGACTTCATCGACATACGACACTTCTTCGTCAGGAAAATATGTCTTTAATGGCTCGTTCTCTTTATCGATAGGGTTCTTAGCAAGGTGATCTGCCAAGGCTTGGGCTTTCATGGCGGTTTGAGTCACATATACAATGTCAAACTTGGTAAGCAGTATTTGCCACTTTGCCAATCGACCCGTTAGCATAGGCTTCTGAAAGATACACTTTAAAGGATCCATGCGGGAGATAAGATAAGTAGTATAGGATGAGAGATAATGCTTTAACTTCTGCGCCACCCAAGTTAGGGAACAAAACGTCCTTTCAAAAAGAGTATACCTGGCCTCATATGCGGTGAACTTCTTACTAAGATAATAAATAGCCTGCTCCTTTTTGCCTGTGACATCATGTTGACCTAGGACACAGCCGAAAGAATTGTCCATGACTAATAAATATAAGATCAAAGGCCTACTAGGCTCTGGGGGTACCATCACGGGCAGATTTGACAAATATCTTTTGATTCAGTCGAACGCTTCCTAAAATTCTTCAGTCCATTTTACTACAACACTCTTTTTCAGCAACTTGAATATGGGTTCACAAGTAGTTGTGAGTTGAGCAATAAACCTGCTAATGCAGTTCAGTCTAACAAGCAAACTCATCACATCCGTTCTATTCTTGGGCGGGGGCAAATCCTGAATGGCTTTAATTTTTTAGGGATCCAATTTAATTCCCTAACGGCTGACCACAAACCCCAATAGCTTTCCAGCTAGAACTCTAAATACACATTTCGCCGGGTTGAGTTTGAGATTATACCTATGAAGCCTTTCAAAGAACTTTCTTAAATCTTTTACATGGTTGGCCTGACTTTTTGACTTAATAATCACATCATCCACGTAGACCTCAATCTCCTTATGCATCATATCATGAAACATAGTGGTCATGGCTCTCATGTATGTTGCTCCAGCATTATTCAAACTGAACGGCATCACTCGATAACAATAAGTTCCCCATGGTGTGATAAAAGACGTCTTCTCTGCATCGTCATCATCCATAATAATCTGGTGATATCCGGCATAGCAATCCACAAAAGAGGTAACCTCGTGTTTGGCAGAGTTGTCTAACAAAATGTGGATGTTGGGCAATGGAAAATCATCTTTCGAACTTGCTCTATTCAAATCACGGTAATCAACACACACTCGAATTTTGCCATCTTTCTTTGGTACGGGAACAACATTGGATAACCACATGGGATAGCGAGCCACTCGAATTAATTTGGCTTCAAGTTGTTTCATGATTTCCTCTTTAATTTTAATACTTTCATCCGTTTTAAACTTCCTCAACTTCTGTTTAACAGGAGGGAATGCGGGATCAGTTGGAAATTTGTGAGCCACTAATTCAGTACTTAAACCAGGCATATCATCATAAGACCATGCAAAAACATCCTTATAATCAATTAATGCTTAAATCATTCCCTCTTTTAGCCGTGGCAAAGCATGTAAACTGATTTTAGTTTCCCTAACCTCTTCTTGATCCCCTAGATTTATTGGCTTAGTCTCATTCAAATTAGGATTCGGTTTATCTTCAAATTGTTCCAACTCTTTGCTTATTTCTTCTAGTGCTTTTTCTTCATCATATTCCCCATCCTACTTCATTACATCTTGATTAGTTTGGATTTTAAGATCAGGCTGAAAATTCTGCATGCATGTCATATCATTAGAATCAGCATAAAGAGAATTGTGTAAGAAAAGAAAAACAAAATATATTAGACACAAAACAAAAGGGACATTACATTTCATTAAATAAAAGATAGAAGGGTTTAAACACAGATGCCAACATAACATAAACAAACTAAAATCCAACTTACAACCCTGAAATAACTCGGATAAACAGAAAGAAAAACAAAATAAACTACCGAAACTCCCTCATGATGGGGAGAGGAGTGACTTCCCAATTATTGAGCCGGACAGCTGGACCTATGAATTGCACGTCTGCCATACTGGTACCTTCTCCTACTTCGACCATATCAACTTCAATACAAAGGTTCTAGAAGTCATCAACCAATTCAACCTCAAATTCCACATGCTTCGTGACACCGCTCTTAACAAATGATTCACTGAGTAGTGGCATTGGGCGAGGGAGTGACCATGTTTCCTTTTTCCTTCCCTTGGCTTTCTTTAAATCTTCAGCCGTAGGCTAAAATCCCAAACTAAACGTGCCCACATTCTCACTCGGGCATATAGGATGAACTATACCATGCAGAGACGCTCCCAAACCCTTTCCTGGCTCAAATCCGTATTTCCAAAGTTCACTCACCATCATGATAGAAGCAGAGGACAATTACGGTCCCGGTATAGCCTGCCATTCAATGATACAATTCACTGGCACTGTATCAAAAATTTGATAGACGAATTTCTCCTCTACGTTATTTGCTTCAATAAGAGACAAGGGAGAATCTTCGTAGGCTGGCAAATCTCCTTCACCATGAATAACTACTTCTTGCCTGTCATGCTTAAACTTAATCATTTGGCACAGTGTAGATGTAACCGCCTTGGCCTTGTGAATCCACGGCCTTCCCAACAACAGATTGTAAGAAGAGTCTACATTCAATACTTGAAACTCTATGGCAAACTTAACAGGCCCTATGGTCAACATTAGTTCTATTTCGCCAATGGAATTTGATTTTGCACCATCGAAAGCCCTAACACATACATTGTTGGGCCTGATACTGTCAACACCAATTTTAACTTTTGCAAAGTAGAAATAGGGCAAATATTTGCACCTAAACCTCCATCAATCATAACATGAGTGATATAGAAATCTTTACACTTTACTGTAATGTAAAGGCCCTGATTATGCCCTTTACCTTCAACAGGCAAATCATCATCAGAAAAGCTGATCCAATTGACCCCAAAGATTTTTCCAACCATTTTCTCAAGTTGGTTGATTGTAATCTCCCTTGGAACATATGCTTCATTTAATACCTTCAGTAAAACATCACGATGCTCCTTGAAGTGCAACAGCAAAGATAAAAGGGAAATTTGAGCATGGGTTTTCTTCAACTGGTCTAATATTGAATACTCAGGCAACTTCATCTTTTTCAAAAATTCTTCGGCTTCCTCTTCAGTGATAGGCTTTTTGATAGATGACGGTCCACTCACCGTTGGCTTGGACTTTCTTAAGCTTTCAGGCACGAAGCATCTTCCTCGCCTAGTCAAACCCCTTACCTCATCTACATCTTCCACAACTTCTTTCCCGTGATAGGTCATCACAGTCCGCCCATAATTCTATGGAATCCTTTTCATATCAACTATCGGAGGTTGGGTCACTGGTTTGAGGACAATAGGCGCTGCCAGTGCTCCTTTCACCGTCAAGATGGGTTGACTCAGAGCTCCTACCACGGTCAACTTAGGTTTATGCTGGCTTAAATCAATATACCTTCTGGGGCCTTATACTGTGATCAGGGGATTCTTTGTGCTTGCTAGGGCTTTATCTTCTCTCATTCCTTTCTGGCTTAATGACATTGCTTTCAAAGATTCTGCTACATTCACCGATTTCTCCTCAATGGTCTATATCCTGAAAATAGGCTTATAACCCCTTGAAGATTCTTTCCCATCATATATCAATTCTAACATATTGGCTTCAACATGGGTTGGCAGCGGATTCTGGTTAATGTTTGGACCCTCCAGGGCCTGGACCAGCATCTGATTTGTGTCAATTAAATCTTGGACAGCTCTTTTTAAATACCAGCATTTCTCAATATCATGGCCTGGCATATCAGAATAGAACGTACACCTTAAAGAATAATCAAGATTGCTCAGCGGTGGATTTGAAAGCCTTCCTTGAATTGGGCTTAAAACCTTCAACTTTCTCAACCTATCAAACAAGCTAGCATATGACTCCCCAAGAGGTGTGAATTGATTTTTGACCGCCTTCTCCTTCTTATACTCGGTCCTAGGTTGAAAACTGGGTCTGGAGGGGTTTTGGTAATTTGGTGGAGCAAATGGCCGATTTTGTGGAGCTTGCGCACACCTCTGCGAGTAAGAAGGGGTTTGGGCATATGGCTGCACGCTATATATTAGGTACGGTGGTAGTGGAATGGAATATAAAAGGTTTTGTGGAGGGTAGTAATGGTGGGGAGGAATATATGAAGCTTGGGCGTAGACTTGGGCTTGGGATTGGGGATAGGGGCGAGGTGGTCTTTTAGGATAGGAATGGGTTCTAGCTACGACAGTCGCAACATCCTCTTCCTTTTTTTTACCTCCAAATGTGCCAGATCCACGTTGAATCGCTTGTGTGGTGGCTTTTAATGCGGCAAAACTTACTATTCGGCCGGTCTTGATTCCTTCCTCTATCATCTCCCCCATTTTGAGGACTTCCATAAAAGACTTTCCCATTGCCGGAAGTAAATGTTGAAAATAGGTCTCATCCTGTGCCTGAATGAAAACTTCTACCAACTTACTTTCTTTCATTGGAGGCTTTACCCTGGCGGCCTATTCACGCCACCTTATCGCGTATTCCCTAAAACCTTCAGTGCTCTTTTTCTTCATATTGACCAAGGATTTTTCATCTGGAATCAGGTCGATGTTGTATTAAAAATGTTGAACAAATTTAGAAGCCAAATCATCCCAACTGTTCCATTTATCAATATCTCGATTGATGAACTATTCTGAGGCCAGATCTGAAAGACTCTCGCCAAAGAAGGCCATAAGCAGTTCTTCCTTTCCTCCTGCAGCCCTCAACTGGTTGCAATAACGTCTTAAGTGTTCCATGGGATCACCGTGTCCCGCATACTTCTCGAACTTAGGCATCTTAAAACCAGGGGGAAGATTGATGTCTGGGAACATGCAAAGATCTTTATAGGAAACACTCCTATAATCTCTGATTCCTTGCAGATTCCTCATAACCTGTACTAAACTTTTCAATTTCCGAGCTATGATATCCTGTTCCTCCGCTGCGATAGGTTTCTCCATATCAAATGGAAATGCAGGCGGCTGAGTGTACCCATATGGTTCATTCATTTGCAAAGTAGCCTCGGGGCGTAATACTGACTATCTAAAACCTTCAGTACTAGCTCACTGGCAGACCTAGGAAGCCTCATTATGGGACGCACAACATATATGGGAGTTTCATGTGGTGGCGGATCCATGAATACCGGTATGATCGGTGGCGTTGGCTGAGCAGCTGGTCTTGATTGGGGAGCTGCCAAGGGCACACCAGAACTGCCAGGATATTAATGTCACGGAGTGAATCCTGGCGCGTGCTCAGGTGACTCAGTAGGAACAGAGAATTGTGCCTGAGAGAGCGGTGGGCAGTTAGAGATATTCCCAAGACCTTCAGGGAGCGTAGCAGAAGGCATTACACTGTCCCATGCCCAGTGCAAATCTATCAATTATTGCCTGAGCCTTACTACCTCATCATTGTGTTTAGAACTTTATTCCCTGTGATCTTGATCCAGATCAATGAGCGAATTTTCAATCTCCCTGCTAGCCATGGCAAGCTTTGCTTTGGATCTAGTGAAGTATGGGTGACTAGCCAGAGTGCTGCAAACCTACCATTGTTATCTGAAAAAACATGCTCATCAAAGACGACATCTGTTAGGATTAGGGCACACAACAAACATGGGAATCACATTGGTAAAATTGTCCTAAATTCATGTTTATTTCTACCAGCTTTTGAGGGTAGCGAGGTCATTTTAACATCATCCTGATTTTTGTCTACACTATTTTTTATCGTATCCATCTCTGCTCTTTTCTTTTCTCTCGTTATCTACCTTTATTTTATCATTCTTTATGGCTTTTGTTTTTCTTTAAAAGAGGAAAAATAATGAAAAACAACAAAACAAAATGATTAGATCGAACCCAAAAGTAGGTTGCCTACGTATCATGTTGTACATGAATTAGATCTTGCGTAGTTCGGGTAGCATGTGCATAAACATTTTTTTTGCGAGAACGAAAATAAGCAAACCAAGGAAAGACGTAACATCATAACATTTTGAAGAAAGAAAACAACAAAACGTACAAAAGTTTGGGACCACTTTAAAACTAAACAACAAATACGAAACGACATTATAGACCCCTAAGACGACATAGGTGAAATTACTAATAAAAACTCTAATACCAAAAACAACTTGACTTCGACTTAAAACCGACACCACCCTATAATGACAGACACATAAAAGTCTCAAACTGAATAAAGATAAGAAGTGCTCTTTTGCTCTGCGTGATGACCCTGGCTGATATGGACCTGACTCTGAAGTTCTCTTTCTCCCATTTAAACTTTGTAGCATACCCTGTAAAGACACCCTGATACTGGGGAAGAAGCTTTGGGACCGTATTCCTGCTTCATGAGGAGTACACTTGGAAAGATTATTCTGACACCTTTCTATCGTCTTGAACAAATCTTCTAGCTAACTCTTAGTGTTTCCACTTTGGACCCTACACTTTCATCCTGATGGTCGTCTACTATGCATTCTTCCTATATTCTCCCTCTAAGCTGCGCTGGTAAGGGTTGATTGATACCCCGAGGGATATATTGAAGCTAGACCTCATATCCCTGAGTGTACCTTAGATTATCCAAACTTTCTTTGAGTGTGTCCACACCTAGCTTTGTCGCATGCTTCCAAAAATGCTCATACTTGCTCTCACCTAAGGCTTGGTCCTTGAAGTACTCAATATCCTTTAGAAGATCCACTATTGGTGGCACGTCCTGCAGCCTACCCAACTGGCGCATTACCCTAGAAGGACTGTATGGTCTGGTGCAATTGAGCCCTAACATAACTAAAGGGAGCTGCATCTGACAACCCAACAATACTATCTTTTCTCGAAGCCACAGATAAGTCAACAAAATGTTATCCCTGGTTTTTGATTCACGAAATTCAATTCAAACCTCGACTCCCATGGGTAATAAGAATTTTTCCAAATGCAACCTGGAGTCCATGACTTTCACTCGATTGGGAATACAACGATCTAACACGTCTGGTCTAACTAAAGAAGGCTCATGCAAATGCTTCATTATCCTTATCTGCAATATCAGGTTACTGCCCTTAAAAAAATCTCCTTCTCCCCTTCACTTCGGTAAAGCCTTATATATTTCTGTTAAGATCATGGGTATGAGAATGAACCTTCCCTTTTGATTAATGCCGTTGTCGTGTTGATCCTTATGAAATAGGGCCATCACCACAGATTGCAAACGGGTATTAATACGTCTTTCTTCTAGTGGAAACACTAAAGTACCTGTCAAAGCAAGGGTGAAGACTTCAAGACGCTTTCTCTCCCACTTCTCCTTAGTCACATGAAATTCTTCCCAAAAGCAATCAAAACCTTCCAAGGGCCCGAATCTTGCGAACAAAAAGTCTAAGAAAACCCACGAATCACTTAAACAACCCAAACGCATACCCTTACTTTTTAGAACACAAGACTGCAAAAATCTCACGCCAGTATGATTTCGTGCTCGAATCATATCCTTCTTGATGTAGGGAAAATGCAACAAACTGGATATTTCTGCCAAAGTAGGAGTCATTTCACATTCCCCAAACCTGAACACCAAACTACTTGGATCCCAAAAGGTCAACAAAGCCTCTATTAAATCATTTGATTAACTTTTTAGGAACTTTGACAACCATCAGAACTCTAGACTTGGTGGACAAATCCATCCTATAATAACACACAAGACGTTATCTCAAAATTCGACAGGAGTAGAAGATTCCCAACCCTTGGGATTTTTGATGCAAACATATGTCGATGGGACAGCCTACATTCATGACTCCAATTTGCCGAACAGAAGTACTGAGCGAAATCAGTCTATTTGGCAAACAACTCTAGATTACGAGACCTAGGCTAATACTAAGACAAAGGACAACACAAAGAATTACCGGACCCACCGAGGGTTGCCTACGTATCCCAACCCGAGGGAAGAGAATCAGGTATGCGTAGTTCATTCAGATTGGACAATTAACGATTAACTAATAAATTGAGCCTAACTTAAGGGACACTACCAAAAACAAACGAAAAAGAACTTTTGGATTTTCAGCTAAACATTTTAACTAAGACTGACACCACCAATTATGAAGAAATTTTTTTTTGGTATTTTTTTTTTTTTTTGACAAATAAGTAGAAAAGGCAAACAAAACTTTTTTTTTCGCTTTTACGGTATTTTGAGAAGACAAATGCAAAACGTGAAAAAATCTTTTTGAGATTTTGGATTGTGATGAACAAAAGCCATAACGAATTCTAAAATAAACTACGACATTCCTCTTTTTTTTTTCATTCCTTTTGACTTACTTTTTATATATTTTTTCTTTTTCGATTTTGTCTATGCACCTTACTCCTAATTTTTTTTAATTTCAAAAATCAGTCCGTCAAATGACCATGTTACCCTTAAAAATGCAACAGTTAGCACGTAGGGATGCTTTAGAGGGGAGTCTCCTACAAAGGGCCATGTGGATCCCGCTAGGTCTCCATATGATGCACATAAACATGACCTAAAGGTTGACCTACGTTGTGATTCACTAACAAGACTGTTAGGGGGAGCGTATGGTCGATAGTGGCTGCTTTGCTTTCCACCTACTGCATAACACCGATGGCTCCCCCCCTAAAATAAGGGTGACGCAACTAAAGGTTGTGTACAACACATGTACTACGAACTTGTTGTAGAAAGAAGGCCGGGGGTGGACTCATGATGACAGATATAAAGCGGTAACACATAGGATAAATACTATAAATAAAGAGCACAAAAATGCACAAAAAGTGAAAATAACACAAACAATAACCACAAATAATGCTTATGCACTTGTAATGCCAAACAAAGCCGATACGACTCAAAAATAAGCTCAAATTCTCATACAGGCTCCCCAGCAGAGTCGCCAGAAGCTGTCACACCCCTTTTTGATGTACTCCAAAAAATGTATATTTTAAGTCTGAAAGGGTTTTATTTTTTAAGTGACAAGAAATGAAAATTTGTTTCAGAAAAGGATTATTTATTCAGAGTTGCCACTTGGCATAATCCGGTATGCCAAGTCACCTTTGGAAAATCCTTTTCGAAACCATTTGACTCTTAAACTGGTTTGCAAACAGAGATTCTGGCTAAGGAATTCTGTTGACCGAGGGGAAGGTGTTAGGCACCCCTCAATCCCGTGGTTCAACCACGGTCGCTTGGGTAGAGTGTATCAACTATTTTGGCATTACGAAATGTACAAACCACACAAAAGCACGCAAAATAATCAAACAATAACAAAAACAAAAAAAAAATGTAAAGTCCAGTCCAATTATTACAACCCGAAATAAAAATACTAAAATAACCTACACTATTCCTAAACCATGCTTTACCCGATAGCTCGGGACTTGATCACGAACATCCTTAGCGTACAAAATTCTTTGGGGCATTCCCCGGTGAGTAAATACAAATTACCTCGGGGCATTCTCCGGTTAAATAAATACACTTTCCAAATACGATAAGCAAGACATTCAACAAATATTCCAATCATTCCAACACTACACCTATCCTAAACTTGCCTACCCGAGCTTACTGTTTGTCTACCCGCTCGACGACATATCACATTCAATATCAACAATGTATCAAAAATATCATAATATTCACTTTTATCAATTTTCGATTCCCGTCCCTAAATCTATTTCAACCAATTGCACCATTAAAACTAATCAACTTCTTTCATCAATACCACCGGAGTCACATCGCCAAACACGTGATCATAACAACAACAACATCAGACAATTACAATCACCTAACACATAATCATAGCCATTTCAACCAAAAATAAAATAAAGAAGAAAGTACGGGAGTAAAGAGATGGACCTCAAGAGCTTTCGATTGATTTTAATAAGAGAGATAAGAGCTGCTTCAAGAACCTCGATAAACCAAAATTCAGACTATGATCCAACTCCAACCCGGTAACCTTCAAAATTCCATCCGAAACCCCAAAACCAAAACAGTAACCAAGTTTCCAAAAACCAGTACGAAAACCCACAAAGAATACCCAATAGGACAAAACAAGACGCAAATTCAAACGGAATAGCGACAAGGAACCTTTTCTGGGGCAGCAAATTGAGGCTTTCTGTGAAGATTCTAGCCACCAAACTCTACACCGGAAACTCAATTTTAACATGAAATTAAGAAGAAAGACCAAGAATTCTTGTGATCTCCTGCATATTTCCAAAATACCCAAGCCTGAGTTTTGAACGTTTTTCTCCTTTCTCGACCGATCTAAAACTTTTATATCTTTTAAAACTCGTTTCTCCCCTTTTCCTCGAATCTGACAAAACCTCCGTTTTTGGACCTCTCCAAACACTCCCTCTTTTAGTGATGGAATTGAAGGTATTTATAATTAAATTAGAACTTCAAAATTTGGATTTGACGCTTTAATCTTTAGAGGCCAATGGATAGAAAAAAAAGATGGGGATTCAAATTCAAAAAAAACACGAAAGAGACATCACATAACCTAGAATTTTGGACGATCCTTGGACCTTTAGTGTGGATTTGAAATTGATTTTTCAATTCTTGTACCGATTTGGAACTGTTTTTCTAATGTTCGTTGGTTTCACGGGTTGGAGGAGGTAAAATTGAGGGAAATCTTGACAAGTGAGGGCAGCCGATGGTCAGTTATGGTGGTGGATAGGGTTTTATTTTGGGGGTGGTTGAGGAGGAGAAGAAGAAGAACAAACAAGGGAGGGGTCAGTAGTCTTGCTGTGCATTTTTGAAGAATGGATCGAGACTAGTCGATGCTTCTCTGATTTTTTTTTGTTATTGTGAAAATGTGTGTATATATTGTGAGGTAGGTATTGGGGTAGGGTAGGTGAGGTAGGGTATGGGGTGGTGTGGTTTATTTTGATTGGGTA
Source organism: Capsicum annuum (assembly GCF_002878395.1). NCBI lineage: Eukaryota > Viridiplantae > Streptophyta > Magnoliopsida > Solanales > Solanaceae > Capsicum > Capsicum annuum. The sequence goes on from NW_025855545.1 coordinate 120,036, forward strand.
GGTTGTTAGGATAAGATAGAATTAGTTAGGATAGGTTTTGTTAGGGATTTTGTTATTTTATTATTTATTTATTTTTTGTATTTTGTAAGGGTATAATAACATGGGTGAGGGTACACGGTAGGATAAAAATAAAAATGGGTAAAATCGACATCGAGGAGGGACAAAATTAGGTGTCTACAGAGATTGTAGGGTAGGTTGTGTGTCCCAAATGTTGATGATCTAAGACAGAGAATTATGGCTGAAGAGCACGGGGCGCGATATTTTATTCATCCTGGTGCCACCAATATGTACCGAGACTTGCGGGAACTCTATTGGTGGAGTGGCATAAAGAAAGATATAGCAGTGTTTGTAGCTAAGTGTGCAACATGCCAACAGGTTAAAGTTGAACACCAAAGACCTGGTGGTATGATGCAAGAGTTTAGTATTCCCAGCTGGAAGTGGGAAGAGATAAAAATGGACTTCATGATTGGTTTACCTCCTTCCCGACGCCATCATGATTCCATTTGGGTTGTGGTTGATAGGTTGACTAAGTGTGCTCATTTCTTGCCTGTTCATACTTCATATACTGCTAAGGATTATGCAAGATTGTACATTCGAGAGCTAGTCAGACTGCATAGAGTTCCCTTGTCTATCATTTCGGATAGGGGTACTCAGTTCACTTCACAATTTTGGAAAGCTTTTCAGAAGGGTCTTGATACCCAAGTGCTTTTGAGTTTTGCTTTTCATCCGCAGACCGATGGTCAGGCTGAGCGGACCATCCAGAACTTAGAGGATATGTTGAGAGCTTGTGCACTTGACTTTAAAGAAAGTTGGGATGATCACTTACCGTTGATATAGTTTTCTTACAATAATAGTTTCCACTCTAGTATTGGCATGGCTCCGTTTGAAGCCTTATATGGGAGGAAATATAGATCACCTATAGGTTGGTTTGACGTGGGTGAAGTGGCTGTGAGTGGTCCTGATTCGGTATTTGAGGCTATGGAAAAAGTTAAGTTGATTAGGGAAAGGTTGAAAACTACACAGAGTCGTCAGAAGTCATATGCGGATATTAGTAGGAGAGACCTTGAGTTTGAAGTTGGTGACCTAGTGTATCTGAAAATTTTCACCCATGAGAGGGGTGAAGAGATTCGAAAAGAAGGGGAAGCTTAGTCCCTGTTATGTTGATCCTTACAAAATTTTTAGCCGTGTTTGTAAGGTAGATTATGAGGTCGAGTTGCCTTCTGAGTTGTCCTCTGTTCATCCAATATTCCATGTCTCCATTCTTAGAAAGCATATTAGCGATGCTGTGGTAGTGGATTCCTCTGTGAGTGCTGAAATTCAAGAAAATCTTTCTTTTGATGAGATTCCTGTTAAGATTCTTGATTTCAGTGTCCGAAGACCAAGGGAACTTCTTTGTTCCTTAGTCTTCGGACACT
>NW_025855545.1:121550-161394 GCF_002878395.1 Capsicum annuum
TTCTGAGTTGTCCTCTGTTCATCCAATATTCCATGTCTCCATTCTTAGAAAGCATATTAGCGATGCTGTGGTAGTGGATTCCTCTGTGAGTGCTGAAATTCAAGAAAATCTTTCTTTTGATGAGATTCCTGTTAAGATTCTTGATTTCAGTGTCCGAAGACTAAGGAACAAAGAAGTTCCCTTGGTCAAGGTGTTGTGGCGAAACCAATCTGTTGAGGGTACAACTTGGGAAGCTGAGGCGGATATGCGATCCAAGTACCCGGACCTATTTTCTGCGAACTCCTATCAAGTCGAAGGTATCGTTCTTTCCTAAATCATGCACTTTTGATAAAATTTGCAGCAGTTCAGCTGTCATTTATTACGTGTTCAGTTGTAGTTTCTTGAATTTATGCATTCTATGTTGCATTCGGAGTGAGAAACGGTGTGGTGATGAGTCTAACGAATGGTTTCAACTGTATACTCTATTCCCTATCTAATCTTGGCATGTCTAGCATCATTCGAGGATGAATGTTTCCAAGAGGGGGATGATGTAATGCCCCGGGAAATTTTTTGTTGAAATTTTGTGTGTAAATGTATTGGGTTCTATCTTCTAGAATGAATTATAAATTTGTCATGTAAAATGTCTTAGATTATGTCCCACCATTGCGTAGGGTATTGAATAAGCTTTCCAACCATATGTGGATCATCTAAAACGGATACCCGAGACACAAGTTATAAACATTTTGATTGAACCATTAATAGTAGTGAACAATCAAACATGCAGGAAAAAGTACTGAGGCTTGGCGTATTTTTTTTCTCCAACTTTAAACGATCATAACTCCTTGTACATAATGATCTGGGTGATCTACTATATATTAACAGAAAGCTCTATGAGTCCTCTTTCCAATTAAATTAGTTTCATCCAATTTGTCTATCAAAGCAAAAAGTTATGGTCGATCTACTTCAGCCTATAAAAAGCAAATTTTTGGGTCAACTTCAAACGATCATAACTCCTCTTACACAATAATCTGGGTGAGATACTATATATCAATGGAAATATATGAGAGCTCCTCTTTCTAATGAAATTGGTTTCATCTAATTTGGATATCGGAGTAAAACGTTATGGTTGATCTACTTCAGACTATCAAAACAGTCCATCAAAGGACAGATTCGAGAATTATTTGATTTTTAGGGGCGTTTTGGTCATTCCCCCTGATCCAAAATCCGTCCAAACCCTATATTAAAGCCTATTATAAGCATTATATGTTATATTTCATCAAATTCCCTCGAAAAGAAAACCCTAAGCTCCTACATCCAACTTTAAGAACCTCCAAAGTTCACCATTAATTCTGCAAATTTATTCAAGATTCCAAGTTCCTAGTTCAAGAACTTCAAGAACCTCTAAAGTTCACCATTAATTCTGTAAATTTATTCAAGATTCCAAGTTCCTAGTTCAAGAACTCCAAGAACCATCATTCAAAGGCACGATTAACATCTCAAAAATGAGTATCGATCCAAAGTTCATCATTCAAGGTATGTGGGATTTTTTTCAACAAGAACTCTCTTTCGTTCTTGTGCCCAAAAGTAATTTTCTTTACAAAGGCATGATTTTTATTTGATTTTTACGAATTTGAAGCATGAACCCATATCTTATGATGATTATTATGAAATCTCGATGTTTATGATTTTGAAAGATGAATTTACATGTGTGGAGATATAAAGCATGAATCTTGAACGATATTTATCATGATTTTGATATTTGGGTCATGAATCCCCAATGGAAATTGTATTTTTATTTTGAGAAAGTGTGTTATAAGCATGTTGATGTTGAATATTTGAGAAATTTTGAATGATTTGACCTTTTGGTCTTAACGGAGTTGTTTTGAACTCGAGTGTGAAAGAAATTCACAACGTGGTTGATTTTGATAGATGGGAAACATGATGGCTCCCGATGTATATTTATATATTCCTGAAATTTTTTTGTTGTGGATTGTCTTTGAAATGATCTGAGCTAAGTTCAAGAGAAATCTTTAGCACCGAGTGGGAGGTATAAAGCGACCTTACTTCCCTAGAACTATGTGCCCCTATAGGAGTGACCCTAAGGTTGATTTATATAGTGATCACTAGTTTGAGTGGATTTGATATTGATAGTCCTACTCCGATGGCAAGGATAGGATGACTCTCCCCAATGTGGGTTGTACGTTGGACTCCATGTAGCTCACATGGTTTATGTCGGTTATAGGATCTCCCAGTGTGTGTGTGTTTCCTTGTGTCTATGGTGAATGGTGAAGTGATTTAAAAGTAGAATTGTGAAAGTTATTGTTTCGAAAGATTTAAATGATATTTACATTATGAGAATTGATATTCTTGATGAACTGAAAGTGATTGACAAATTATATGATGACTCACATGTGTTATTGTACTTATTTCATCTTCTCATGATTATGATGATTTTCTTTGGGCTATGTGAGTCTTTCATACATCCTGCATATTTCTTATAAATATTTATGATGATGATGTTTATAAAACTGCATACACCCCCATATACTCTGTTCCTTTCCATGGTACTAACCCATATCTTCGGATGTGGGCTGCATTTTCTCGGAATGTAGGTTCAGGTACTCAATGATTCTTTGGACACGCTGTTCTACATCCTCTGTTGTGGTGAGTCCTCATGTTCCGAGGACGTGATGTATGATGTTTGTTTCATGGAATCGTTTACATTTGATAACTAAGTATGAGTCAGTTGGGGCATATCTAAATGACTCGCTGGTTTTATTGATTTTCTTAGAGGCTTGTCAAACTAGTATAGATGCTGAGAGTTGACTAATAAGTCGTATTTTGTTATCTTTTTGAAATTATTTTATTCTTGGATGATGATTACTCTATTGATATTTGAGGGTTATTTATGGAAACCCCGTTGATTTGTGTTGAACTGAATGAAAATGACTGAAATGGTTAGCTTGGGGCTACTCGTAGCCTTAAGCACCGTGTGACGCTCCGGGACCTATTTTTTGGGGCGTTACACTAATCTTTCTCCATTCTAATACAGGAGTAACTACATGAGCTACTTTCTACCATGTGTCATATGTCATGAAGTCGAGATACTTTTAAGAGACGTGTCAATATCTAATTGTAACACCCCGTACTTTCGAGCTAGAATCTAGATCGTAGTTCCTACGCGTATAGACCCGAACTAGATAATTCCTTGTTAATATATGTATGGCTATCAATCCTATAGTGTGGGAATACCTTTGAATATGAATTGAGGTCACAAAAATTCCCTAACTCTAAGACTAGTTGAAAATATCCCAGCGATTAAGTTTCGGTGGACGTTTAAACTTGGGTCAACTTCCATCAACTATAACTTCTTGTATATATCGAATTAGAGGGCGTACTATATATCAATTGAAAGGTCTTCGAAGTATCTTTCCAATGATATAAATTTTACAAAAATCCAATACCCAAGCAAAAAGTTACAGCCATTTTCGTGAGAGAGGTAGTAGCTGTGCGCTATTAGCATGCGACGCTTGCTCCGTCGCACACACCTAATTTTCAGGTTCTGTTTTCACGTTTTTAAGGGCAATTTGGACCTTTACCTCACCCAAGGTCTGTCCATAACATAAGATTCACGTTCCAAAAGCAGAATACAGTCCATAATTCATTTTTTCCTCTCAGATTAAAACCCTAAATCCTTTCCCTGAAGATCAAGAATCAAGATCTTAAGTTCAAGACTCTAAGAAAAGGGACATGATACGGGTTCCTTCTATCAAGATCTAGGTTCCATCTTTCAGCTCTTATAGTCTAAGGTACGTGGGGTTTATCCTATAAACTACATGGGCTTGTAAACGTTAGAGCATGATTTAAAGATTATTAAGCATGAATTTTAAAGGGGTTTTTGGAATCTATATTTAAATTATGTATTCGGAATTTTTCAATGTTACTATTGCTTTGGCCTTGTGCTCTTTTTCCCTAAATTGATTTACATGTATATGTATATGTATGAAAATTGAGATTTGAGATTGTTTGAGAGCACAAATTATGAATTCCCTCTCGTGTATTGAATTAAAGTTTATGATTTTGTCGGGAACGAGTTGAAATGTATGTTTTACAATGTGAAAGTAGTTTTCTCAATGTCATAGTATTTGAACATGATTTAGAGATGATGAGAGGGTGTTTCTTGAGATATCTATATTTTGTGTTAAAGAGAAAGAATTGCATGAAATTAAGAATTTTGACATAACAACCTTTGTTTATTGAATCGTTGATAAAGAGAATTGCTTGCATGGTTTTACATGAGTTTTAAAGAATGAGTTTCTTGAAAAGAATTATTGATATAGTAGTCCTAAATTCCATGATTTGAGGATAGAGATATAATTTGCTATAAATGGCTCAGAGAATGTGACTTGCAAGTCAATGGTATGACTATACCATGTAAATATATGCCATAACAAAACTAGAGTCTTCAGAGTTTGATTTTCAAAGATTGGATATTATAAAGAACTAAAAATTGGCTTAAAGAGGGTTAGGTGGTTACCCAAAGAGGGCACGAGTCAATCGACTCATACCCTAAAACTGTGTTTTGCCGATATGGGTATATTACTTTTGTACACTAGCAATGGCCCTATGGCATAGTACAGATTCAGAGATTCCGACCTCGACAAACTTGTGTTGGGGGTTTGGCTTCCGAGTTAAAGGTAGATTCCACATAGCCCGTGGAATTACAGAATGGGTATACCACCTATCACAAAAGTAAAACAAAGAGTATGTCACAGAGTTCAGATGGTTTTATAGAGTCATTTAACCATGTCCATGTGACTTTTACTATGTGACATATTTATGAACCATTTTTAAATTGCTCTTGTATATGTTGAATATCAAATATTATTTTGGGTTTGCTCTGCATACCAGTACAACTGTATTGACCCCTCACCTCTCAGGGTCTAAGGCTCAATCTAGTGGTCCGGCTAAGCAGTAGATCTTTCCAGAAGTTCAGAGTTCAGTTGGAGAGCCTTCAATGTTTCAGAAGGCCTGTTTAATTTCAGACATTTATTTGTGGTTTTGTTCTACTGGGGGCCTTGTCCTAGTTTTCAGACATCTTTATTTCATATGTAGTAGAGGTTTCGCAGACGGAGTTAGATATTATTTTAAATGTTGTTGAAGTGGAGTTTTTAACCTTTTGTTAATTTTAGAGCATAACCATGATCCCATACTTAGTTTTATTTCCGCATTTCTTTTCTGTATATGAGTGGTGTATGTGATGATAAGTTAGATGGGTGTCTGGGCCTTCATAGTTTGGATTGCTCATCATGGCCAGGGCCTCGGTTCTGGTCGTGACAAACTTCGTATCAGAGCACGGTTCGTGGTCCTAGGGTGTCTATGAAATCATGTCGGGTAGAGTCTTGTTTATGGGTGTGTAGCACGCCACACTTATAAGCAGGAGGCTACAAGACGTTTAGTAATGTCTCTCTTTCTTCATGTTCTAGTTCGTGCTATGGAGTCAGAATGTTTCTCTTTCATACTTTAATTCGTGCTATGGTGTTGTCCATATGAAAGAAAAGTTATCCTAATTCTTTTATGGTGTCTCCCATATGAAAGAAAAGTTATCCTAATTCTTTCCTTGGTGTTTCTAGATAATTCTCTCAGATTTACTAGTAAAAATTTCAGAAGTCACACAAAGGGCTTGAGAGAAGCTCCCTTGTGTGTCGTAAGTTCCTCAAGTTTAAAGTTGTTTCCTCATTCTTATGAGGTGTTCAGTTAAGACAAGAGTAATATGTGTATTCTTAGGTCATTGAATGTTGTGTTTCAAATTTCCATCTCTTGTGATCTTGTTATCATTGTGTTGTTGATACTAAAAGTCTAGTGAAGCCGTGTGGGGATCTTTCGATTTAGTAGTGTAGTTGCTTTGTTATTCATTTCATTTTATGGTTCAAAACACAAAAAATCAAGTCTAGTGAAGCAATGTGGGGCTTATTTCAATTCGCTAGCTACTTGTTGTTCATCTTGTTGTTCTTATGTTGGTTGGAACTGGGGTTTAGAGGTGTAGTGACAAGAATAGTGGTAAGGGCAATTTATTAAATATATGTAGCTGAATTTTTTTTTTCCATATGATGGAGTTAGTAATAAAGTGATATATCCTTATGTGTTAGGTTAGTAGAAGGTGGAGAAGGAGTTATTGGTTAAGGTAAATTATTGTTTTCTTGAAGTATGAAAAGAGATATTGATGGTGTTTGTTGTGCTAGAAAAGTATAGGCTATTGGTGAAAGTACTTAGAGGATGAGTGTTGTTAATTTAGGGTTCCCTGAGGTTGCAAGAGGGAGTTTAGTTGAAACTTATAGAGCTATGAAAGAAGTTTAAGTGTATAGATAGGTAAATACTAATGATGTGTAGAAGGAGGATGCGTTAATGGATTGTAAATAAGATAGGCCATATGATTATGGCCTAATATTGCTGTTATGAGATTCTGGTGGGCTAGTGTTTCTTGATGTCTTATTCTATAACTTCCAAGTGAAAATTGTATGTAAGGTGGGTTATTATATAAGATTAAGGTTGATCATGTCTATTATATGACTTTACCCATTGACCTTCTTTCCTTTAGTGGTTGTAAACTAGTACTTACTGTTAGATGGTATGAAGTGGATTTTGAGCTATAATAGTGATGTCATGGAAGGGATTGTGATTGTAGGTAGTAGTTAAATGAAATGAGTATTTTGAGTTGTTTTCCCAATTTGATGGACTGGTACGTTATGTTGCATGCTTTGCTTTATTAGTGGTAAATGATTGATGTTAGACTATAGGATTAGATTCTAGATGTAGAATGTGGTGGTAAGAATAGCAGCTTAAGATTAATGAAGTGCATTTTACGGGGATGAATTAGTAGGCTTGAAGTGATTTGTTAAAGAGCCTAGGTTGATAATTGATGAAAGATTTAAGTGTTAATTGTGAGGTATATGTGTTTATGAGAACGAGTGTTAAAATTGTCACACCCCTTTTTCGTATTCCAAAAGATTCGTTTTAAGTTCGAAAGGGTTTTTATTATTAAGTGACAAAAGAAAATGATTTTCCTTCGAAAAAGGATTATTTTTACATTCAAACTCAGACTCACCACTTGGCATAATCCGGTGTGCCAAGTCACCTTTGGAAAATCCTTTTCAAAATGATTTGACTCTTAAAAAGACTGGTTTGCGAACAGAGATTCCGGCTAAGGAATTCTGTTGACCAAGGGGAAGGTGTTAGGCACCCCTCGATCCCGTGGTTTGACCACAGTCGCTTGGTGGAGTGTATCTACTACTTTTGACACTACGGATGTACAAACCACACAAAACACGTAAAACAATCAATCAAACAAACAAAACAAAATAAATCCAAAAAAATGTAATGTTCAGTCCAATTTATACAGTCCAAAATAGAGAAATGCAAAAAAATAAATCCTATCTAACCTATACTAATCTTCACTATGCTCCCTTGCTTTACCCGATGCCGCGGACCTTCATCACGGACGTCCTTCAAGTATAAAATACTTCGGGACATTCCCCAGATAAAATAATACAAGTTCTTCGGGGTATTCCCCGGCCAAATGATACAATTAAATCCAAATGCGATAAACAAAACCATTCAACACATATTCCAAACATTCCACAATTCACCATTTCTAAATTTACCAACCCAAACCTAAGATTTGCCTATCAATTCTCGGCATAACACATGATACTATCGAGTTCAATGACATTAATAACCATTTCAAATTTAACAACAATTGATGAATCAAAATACAACAATATTCATTTTTATCAACTTTCAATTCCCATCTTCCCCGATTTCATTGTCAAAACTCTTCACCAATTCTTCGACTATATAATCCAACATCAACCACACACAACAGAATTCAAGCATGTCAAACACACAAATCACCCAAAATTACGTAAAATTAAAAGGGAGATAGAATTGGACCTTAATTAGGATTTTATTCCAAATATCAGTCAATTGAGAGGACGAATCCGCGTGCCGAAGAACCTCGATTCGGAACCTCAATTTGAACCCAAGCTTCGGTATCAAAAAGACTTGAGATCCAAAACTGAATCCTCGATCCAGTATGAAGAACAATGAACTAACACAGAAATTGCTACAAAACTCACCAAACCCGAACTCAGAACTATCGCAAAATTGATTCAAACCAGAAAATGCTACCTTCACTGTTTCCCTTACTCCAACCAGCTTTCTGTCTCTCAATATCTCATTTGTTTCTCTCTCTATTCTTCTTCTTGCGTCTCTCTCTCCAAACACTCTTTTTTCTTTCTCTTTTACCTCTTAATCATCATTTGTGTGTTGTTCCTGTTCTTTAATCAAGTTTTAAAAAATGGAGTATGTGCCTACTAGTGTTTTGTGTATTTAGTGAAGTTGAGTGTTATTTGTGCTGTGGAGAAGAAAAAGAAACATGGAGTTCATCAATGGCTACTGACGTGTGCTTTGAGGAAGAAATGGAATTCTGTATGTTCAATAATGGAAAGGGTCCCCTTTTTTTTCTTTGTTTTCCGTGAATCCCCCCCTTCAATTCCAAGAAATGGCCTTATACTCAAGGATTGTGGGGTCCACCAGTGAGGTGTCTTTTTTTTTCCTTTCCTAGAAACTTCCTCCTTTTGTTTTCTAATGTCTTGGTATAAAATTCATTCTTTGTCGGCAAGAAAAGGGAAGGGAGGGGTGTCACATGAGGTGGGGTAGAAGGGGTAGGGGTTAGATGTCCATTTTTTATTGGGTGGGTTGTTAGGAGGTTTTAAAAGAGAAGACAAAATTGGTTGGGATTTTTTATTTGGATAAAGATAAAAATAAATAAATAAATAAAATGAAGTGGTTATTTTATTTATTTTCTTGAAGGAAATTATAAGACGAGGTTAAAGTGCGTGATAACGGAGTAAGAATTATTTTTGACGGGACAAAATTAGGTGTCTACATCATGCCCCCCTTCGAATGTAAACACAAAGTGTTTTCAGACAAAGAAGTAGACAACGAGACAAAATTTTGTCCCGACCATTATTCGAAGAAAGAAATAGAAATAAGAATAACAACCGAGTTCTGACTTAGGACATCCTACCCACCCAAGTTATGGAGGAATCAAGTGAAGAGTATTTCAAAGGATTTGAAAGAGAAGGGAAATACCGAGTTGGAGAGTTGAGTAAGGTTCCATCGAGGTTCCGATCCACAGCTTTGTCATTACAGCAAAATGAAAAGTACAAGTTAAAACATAAATGAAATTATGAAATCCTATCTATGCGACTTTCTTGTTGGACTCTTGACTTGCTACTTCATCACCCTATTCTTCAGGCAGACTCCTGATTTGCAATTTCTCCAACATGTTGTTTGACTTTCAATTGTTTCACCTCATTGCTTAACTTTCAATTTCCTCACCCTATTCTTAAGGCGGGCTCCTGACTTGCTATTTTTCAATCTGTTAACTTTCAAATTTTCACGTTGTTTCTTTGTTTTCAACTTCTTCACCTTGTTGCTTGATTTTTAAATTCTTCACTTTGTTGCTTGACTTTTCATTTCTTCACCCTGTTCTCCAGGCGGGCTCCTGAAATCACATCAAAACTAAAAAGAACATTACCCTAAACAAAAATTATTATAATGAGATTTCATTTTTGAAAGTAATGTCTCATTCTTTGGGAGGGTCCTGAACAAAAGTAAAATCCCATTTTTCAAGAGGGTCCTGAACAGAAAGTAAAATCTCATTTTTCAGGAGGGTCCTGACAGAAAGTAAAATCCCATTTTTCATGAGGGTCCTGAACATAAAGTGAAATTCCATTTTTTAGGAGGGTCCTGAACAGAAGGTAAAATCCCATTTTTCAGGAGGGTCCTGAACATAAAGCAAAATCTCATTTTTCAGAAGGGTCCTGAACAGAAAGTAAAATCTCATTTTTTAGGAGGGTCCTGAACATAAAGTGAAATCTCATTTTTTAGGAGGTCCTGAACAGAAAGTAAAATCTCATTTTTTAAGAGGGTCCTGAACATAAAGTAAAAGATCATTTTTCAGGAGGGGCCTGAACATAAAGTAAAAGACCATTTTTCAGGAGGGTCCTAAACTTAAAGTAAATTCCCATTTTTTCAGGAGGGTCCTGAACTGAAAGTGAAATCCTATTTTCAGGAGGAGCCTGAACAGAAAGTAAAATTCCATTTTTTAGGAGGGTCCTAAACAGAAAGTAAAGTCCCTGGATATGCTTTCTAATAACAGCTGAACTCAATGAACAAAACTTTGCCCCTGTTTCATCAAAAAAAAATTTCACTTGAAAGCTTAGTGGTGGTTTGTAGCACTTGGCTTTCCAGGCATCTGCTCCAGCAGTTGTCCTTTAATCTTTGTTTCAAATTGCTGACACTTGCCCCTATGTTGTCGTATCATTGACCCAGACTAGATTGGTGAAACACCTTTGACTCAAATACTGAGTTTCTATTTTACCATGGTTGTTTCTCTCATGTGCTAGTCCTTGGCTTTTCTCATATAATTGGAAAGACTGGTAGGAAGTTTTGAAAACCTTTCTCTCTTGTTTTGACACTAAAAAGACTTCACTTAAAATTTAATGAAATAATGCTGACTTTTATTTTGATAAATGACATAAAAAGACAAAATATGAATATTTAAATGAAATAAAAGGGCAATGTCCCTTATTCAAAAAGAAAACTTATCGGAATACGGCAACCAACTCCAATGAGTATGACATGCATTTTGAATTAAGCTGCTTGATCATCCTATCCAAACTACCCATTTGTTGTTGAGTTCGTGCCTTTGCCGCTGAGCCGCTTCTTCAAATCCATTGGACCCATATATCTCATTCAATCGAAGACATCTTAAAATACTTTCGCCAACAAATCTCTTTCTTTTCACTTTTCACTTTTCTCTTGAACTCGCCATCACCTTAAGGTGCTCGTGAGGGTTTTCACCAGTAAGAATCTCTTATTTTTATTTCTATCCACTCACCATCTCCTTATGGTGACCACGATAGTTTTCACCAATAATACTCTCTCATTTTCATTTCTCTCAACTCACTATCGCCTTACGGTGCCCGTGAGGGTTTTCACCAATAAGACTCTCTCATTTTATATTTCTTTCCTGATTTCTTATGCTGAGGAAGACAAGTAGTACCTAATAATGTATCATTATATCCATTTCATGATTAGCCTTAACATTATCAAAATTGATCTGAAGGACTTTCTTTGGTTATAACTTGGCTTTCGGATAAGCTTAGAAAATGATGGCAAAAGACTCAAATGACACTTGAAGTGGGGGGTGGGACTTACAACTTTTGGAATCAACTCAAACAACACATTAACTCATGCCCCATTTTGTTGACTGGGTGACTCTAAAATTTTTATTTGGTTTGACCGAGCCCGAACTAGGGCAGCCTACATATCTTACTCCCAAGAGAGGAGAATCAAGTCGCACGTAGTTCCATTAGCTTGTTTTTTTTTTTTATCTAATTTTATCTTATCTCTTTTTCTTTTATCATTATTATTATTATTATTATTATTATTATTTCTTATTCTTCTTTTCTTGACATTTTATTTTTTACTCTATTTTGATTCCAAAAGAGGGGTATGAAAGAAAAATAAAACTAAGCTCAAATGGGTAAACAAAGGATGACACAATATTTGGATAGAAGAATAAAATGCCTTCATCATATCAATCTTCAAAAATGCAAGTACTAAACATGCAATAAAATCAACAAAGGATAAAATATCATACATAATATCTTTTGACCGCATCAGAATTGATAGCCATTTCTACCATTTTGCTTCAATGTTTGTCAAATATAAGGCTTCATTGAGCAACACTTTCTTCACAATGAAGGGACCTTGCTAGTTTAGGGGTAACTTGCCTTTCGCTTCAACCTGGTGAGGAAGGATACACTTCAATACCAGCTGACCAACTTCAAAATGCCTGGGTCGTACCTTCTTGTTATACGCTCAAGCCATTCTCTTCTAATACAATTGGCCATGACATACCGACGTTAGCCTTTTTTACTCAATCAAACTTAATTATTTCAATCGGGTTTTGACCCACTCATCATTATCAATCTCTGCTTCCACAATGACTTGAAGAGAGAGAATTTTAACTTCTGCAGGGATGACTGCTCCTGTCCCATACACCAATAAATATGGATTTGCCCCTGCTGATGTGCGAACAGTAGTACGATAACCCAGCAATGCAAATGGCAACTTCTCATGCCATTGTCTAGACCCTTGTACCATTTTCTGCACTATCTTATTGATATTCTTATTGGCGGCTTTCACAGCGCTATTATCCTTCAGATGATATGGAGTGGAATTTCGATGTGCGATCTTAAACTGTTGACACACTTCTTGCATCAAATGACTATTCAGATTGGCAGCATTATCTGTAATGATCATCTTAGGAATTCCAAACCTACAAATTATATTGGCATGAATAAAATCTGCTACCACCTTCTTTGTCACTTCCTTAAAAGTTACTGCTTCTAACCATTTTGTGAAGTAATCAATGGCCTAAAAAATGAATCTATGCCCATTTGACGCTTTCGGCTCAATCGGCCCGATCACATCCATCCCCCAATCTATGAAAAGCTATGGAGCAGACATTGTGTTCAATTCAGCAGGAGGAGAACATATCAGATCACCGTGTACCTGACATTGATGACATTTTTGAACAAAACGAATAGAATCCCTCTCTAGAGTAAACCAATAATAACCTGCTCTGAGAATCCTCTTAGACAAGACATAACCATTCAGATGAGGCTCGCATACTCCGAAATGAACTTCAACCATGATTGTCGAAGCTTCGTTTGTATCAAAACACCTCAAAAGTCCCAGATCTGGGGTTCTCTTGTATAAGATTCCCCTACTTAAGAAAAATGCACTAGCCAAACGCCTAATAGTCCTCTTTTGATCATTGGTGGCATGTGTCGGGCATTCTCTTGACTGGATGTACTGCTTGATATCAAAGAATCAAGGTTCGCCATCAAGCTCTTCTTCAACTACATTACAATAAGCACGTTGATCACGACTCTGTATATGCACTGGATCGATGTAGGCCTTATCAGGGTGTTAGAGCATTGAAGACAAATTGGCCAAAGCATCAGCAATCTCATTGTGAATTCTTGGAATATGCTTAAACTTTACAGACATAAATCGTTGACATAGATCCTTCAGGCATCGTCAATACTGTATTAGCTTAAAATCTCATGTCTCCCAATCACCTTGAACCTGATAGATGAGCAAATCTGAATCTCCCAACACTAATAGTTCCTGGACTCCCATATCAACAGCTAGCCTCAAACCCAGAATGCAAGCTTCATATTCTGCCATGTTATTAGTATAATAAAATCGAAGTTGCGCTATTACTGGAAAATGTTGCCCTGCCTCAGAGATAAGAACTGAACCTATTCAGCCTCCTTTTATGTTGACATCTCCATCGAAGAACAACTTTCAACCTGGATTAGCATCTATAATGACTTCATTAACACACAACAGCTCTTCATCAGGAAAATATGTCTTTAATGGCTCGTACTCTTCATCAATGGGATTCTCAGCAAGATGATCTGCCAAGGCTTAGGCTTTCATAGTGGTTCTATTCACATATATAATGTTGAACTCGGTAAGCAATATTTGTCACTTTGCCAAACGGTCGGTCGGCATAGGCTTCTGAAAGATATACTTCAAAGAATCTATGCGGGAGATGAGATAAGTAGTGTAGGATGAAAGATAATGCTTCAGCTTCTATGGTACCCAAGTTAGGGCACAACACGCCCTTTCAAGAAGAGTATAACTGGCCTCATATGCGGTGAACTTTTTGCTAAGATAACAAATAGCCTGCTCCTTTTTACCTATGACATCATGTTGACCCAGGACACAAATGAAAGAATTATCCATGACTCATAAATATAAGATCAAAGGACCACATGGGCGGATTTGAAAAATATCTTTTGATTTTATCAAACGCTTCCTGACATTCTTCAGACCACTGCCACAACATTTTTTTTCAGCAACTTGAAAATGGGCTCACATGTGGTTGTGAGTTGAGCAATAAACCTACTAATGTAGTTCAATCTATCCAGCTAACCCATCACCTCTGTACTATTTTTGGGTGGAGGAAAATCCTAGATGGCTTCGAGTTTCGAAGGATCCAATTCAATTCCCCAATGGCTGAATACAAACCCCAATAACTTTCCAGACAAAACTCCGAATACATATTTTGCCTGGTTGAGTTTGAGATTATACCTGCGAAGCCTTTCAAAGAACTTTCTTAAATCTTTAACATGGTTAGCCTGACTTTTTGATTTAATAATCACATCATCTACATAGACCTCAATCTCCTTATGCATCATATCATGAAACATAGTGGTCATGGCTCTCATGTATGTTGCTCCAGCATTCTTCAAATCAAACGGCATCACTCGATAACAATAGGTCCCCCATGGTGTGATAAAAAATGTCTTCTCCGCGTCTTAATCATCCATAATGATCTGATGGTATCCGGTATAGAAATCCACAAAAGAGGCAATCTCATGTTTAGCGCAGTTGTCCAGCAAAATATGGATGTTGGGCAGTGAAAAATCATCCTTTGGACTTGCTCTGTTCAAATCACGGTAATCAACACATACTCAAATTTTTCCATCTTTCTTTGGGACAGGAACAACATTGGATAACCACGTAGGATAACGAGCCACTCGAATGACTTTGGCTTCAAGTTGTTTCATGATTTTCTATTTGATTTTAATGCTTAAATCAGTTTAAAACTTCCCCAACTTCTGTTTTACAGAGGGAATATGGGATCATTTGGCAATTTATGAGCCACTAATTCAGTATTTAAACTAGGCATATCATCATAAGACCATGCAAAAACATCCTTATAATCAATTAATGCTTGAATCAATCCATCTTTTAGCTACGAGAAAGGATGTATACTAATTTTAGTTTCCCTAATATCTTCTTGATTCCCTAGATTGATTGGATCAGTTTCATTCAAATTAGGATTTGTCTTGTCTTCAAACTGTTCCAACTCTTTGCTTAGAGTGCCTCTTCTTTATCATATTCCCCCTCTTGCTTCATTATATCTTGATTAGCTTGGATTTTAAGATCAGACTGAAAATTTTGCATGTATGTCATGTCATTAAAATCAGCATAAAGAGAACTGTATAAAGAAAAAGACAAAATCAAAATATATTAGACACAAAACAAGGGGATATTGCATTTTATTAAAAAGGGAAAGATAGGAAGGTTTAAATACAATTGACATCATAATGTAAACAAGCTAAATTTTGAATTATAACCCTGGAATAATTCAGATAAATAGAAAGAAAAACAAAATGAACTACCAAAGCTCCCTCCTAATAGGGAGAGGAGTGATTTTCCAATTGTTGAGCTGGACCTCAGGACCTATGAACAGCATGTCCGCCTTATTGATACCCTCTCCTATTTTAACCATGTCAACATCAGTCAGTAGGTTCTGGAAGTCATCAACCAATTCAGCTTCAAATTCTATAGGTTTCGTGACATCGCTCTTGACAAATGATTCACTGAGTAGCGGCATTGGGCGAGGGAGTGACCATGTTTCCATTTTCCTACCCTTGGCCTTCTTTAAATCTTCAGCCATAGGTTCAAATCCCAAACCAGAAGCGCCCATATTCTCTCTCAGACATATGGGATGAACGATACCATGCAGAGACATTCCCAAACCCTTCTCTGGCACAAATCCATATTTCAAAAGCTCACTCACCATCATGATAGAAACAGAAGGCAATTGTGGTCCCAGGATAACCTGTCCTTCAAGGATATGATATACTGGCACTGCATCAAAAGTTTGATAGACAAATGTCTCTTCTACATTTTTTGCTTCAACAAGGGACAAGGGAGAATCTTCGTAGATGGATAAATCTCCTTCACCATGAATAACTACTTCTTACCTGTCATGCTCAAACTTGATTTTTTGATGCAATGTAGATGCAACCGCCTTGGCCTTGTGGATCCACGATCTTCCCAATAACAGATTGTAAGAGGACTCTATATTCAATACTTGAAACTCTATGGCAAACTCAACAGGCACTATAATCAACATTAGTTCTATTTAGCCAATGGAGTTTGTTTTTGCACCAATGAAAGCCCTGACACATACATTGTTGGGCCTGATCCTCTCAGCACCAATATTTAACTTTTGCAAAGTAGAAATAGGGTAGAAATTTGCACCTGAACCTCCATCAATCATGACATAAGTGACGTAGAAATCTTCATACTTCACTATAATGTAAAGACCCCAGTTATACCCCGTACCTTTAACAGGCAACTCATCGTCAGAGAATCTGATCCAATTGACCTCGAAGATTTTTCCAACCATTTTCTCCAGCTTATTTACTGTAATCTCCCTAGGAACATATACTTCATTTAATACCTTCAGTATAATATCACGATGTTCCTTGGAATGCAACAACAAAGATAACAGGGAAATTTGAGTAGGGGTTTTCTTCAACTGATCTATTATTAAGTTCTCTGACAACTTCATATTTTTTAAAAATTCTTCGACTTCTTCTTTGGTAATAGGATTTTTGATAGATGAAGGTTCACTCATAATTGGCTTGGACATCCTTAAACTTTCACGCATGAAGTATCTTCCTGACCGACTCAAACCCCCTACCTCATCTACATCTTCCACTATATTCTTCCCCTGATAGGTCATCACAGTCCGCTTATAGTTCCAGGGAACTTTTTTTGTATTAACTATCGGAGGTTGGGTCACCGTTTTGATGATAATAGGTTCCACAAGTGCTCCTTTCACAGTCAATATAGGCTTACATAGAGCTCCTATAACCATTAACTTAGGATTTTCTTGACTTAAACCAATGACTACTCCAACTCCTTTCACTGTGATCACGGGTTTCTTTGTGCTTTCTTAGACTTTAGCTTTTCCCATTCCTTCCTGGCTTAATGACATTTCTTTCAACGAATCAGCTATATTCATCGATTTTTCCTCATTGGTCTATATCTTGACAATGGGCTTATAACACCTTGATGAATCTTTCCCATCATATATCAATTCTAACATATTGGTTTCAGAATGGGTTAGCAGTGGATTTTGGTTAATGTTTGGAACCTCCGGGGCCTGGACCAACATCTGATTATGTCAATTAAATCTTGGACAACTCTCTTTAAATGCCAGTATTTCTCGATATCGTAGCCTAGCATGTCATAACAGTACGCACACCTTAAAGAATAATCTAGATTCCTCGGAGGTGGATTTGTAAGCCTTCCTTGAATTGGGCTTAAGACCTTCATCTTTCTCAACCTATCAAACAAGCTAGAATATGACTCCCCAAGAGGTGTGAACTAATTTTTGACTGCCTTCTTTTTCTTGTACTCGGGCCTAGGTTGGAAACCAGGTCTAGAAGGGTTTTGGTAATTTGGTGAAGCTGATGGATGATTTTGTGGAGCTTGCGCGCGCCATTGCAAGTAAGAAGGGGTTTGGGCATATGGCTGCACATTATATACTGGGTATGGGGGTTGTAGAATAGAATATAATAGGTTTTGTGGAGGGTAGTAATGGTGAGGAGGAATATATGGAGCTTAAGCATAGACTTGGGCTTGGGATTGGGGATAGGGGCGAGGCGGTCTTTTGGGATAGAAATGGGTTCTAACTACGATGGTCGCCACATCCTCTTTCTTCTTTTTACCTCTAAATGCACTAGATCCACCTGGAATCACTTGTGTGGTGGCTTTCAATGTGGCAAAACTCACTATTCGGCTGGTTTTGATTTCTTTCTCTATCATCTCTCCCATTTTGAGGACTTTAATAAAAGAATTTCCTATTGCCAAAAGTAAATATTGAAAATAGGTCTTATTCTATGCCTGAATGAAGACCTCTACTAGCTTACTCTCCTTCATTTGAGGCTTTACCTTGGAGGCCTGTTCACGCCACCTTATCACGTATTTCCTAAAGCCTTTAGTGCTTTTCTTCTTTATGTTGACCAAAGATTTTTCATCCGAAATCAGGTTGACATTATACTAAAAATATTGGACAAACTCAGAACCTAAGTCATCCCAGCTGTTCCACTTATTGATATGTTGATTGACAAACCATTCTGAAGCCATATCAGAAAGACTCTCGCCAAAGAAATCCATAAGCAACTCTTCCCATCCCCCTGCAGCCCTTAATTAGTTGTAATAACGTCTCAAGTGAGCCATAAGATCACCATGCCCAGCGTACTTCTCGAACTTGGGCATTTTAAAACTGAGGGGAAGGTTCACTTCTGGGAACATGAAAATATCTTTATAGGAAACACTCTTATAACCTCCGTGCCCTACAAATTCCTCATGGCCTATTCCAAACTTTTCAATTTCTGCGCTATGACCTCCTGTTCCTCTGTTGTGATAGGTTTTTCCATATCAAATGGAAATGCAGGTGGCTGAGTGCACCCATACGGTTTATTCATTCTCAAAGTAGGCTCAGGGTATAATACTGACTATCTGGAACCTTCAATACTGGCTCACTTGCAGACCAAGGAAGCACCATTGCCGGACGGACAACATATGCGAGAGCTTCAGGTGGTGGCGGAGCCATGAACACTGGTGTGATAGATGGCACCGGCTGATCAGTGGGTCTTGGTTGGGGAGCTGCCAAGGGTACACACAGAAGTGCTAGGATAATAATGTTGCGGAGTGAATCCTGGCGCGTGCTCAGGTGACTCAGTGGGAGCAGAGAATTATGCATGAGAGAGCCGTGGGCAACTAGAGATATTCCCGATATCTTCAGGTAGTGGTGGAGGAGGCATTTCGCTAGCCTACACCCGGTGCAAATCTATCAATTGTTGCCTGAGCCTTACTACCTCATCATTACATTCTAAACTTTTTTCCCTGGGATCCTAGTCCGGGTCAATGAGCGAATTGTCAATCTCCCTGCTAGCAATGCCGAGCTTTGCTTTTGATCTAGTAAAGTATGGGTGACTAGCCAGAGTGCTGCAAACCAACCTCTGTTATCTAAAAGAACATGCTCATCAAAGACAACACCCTTTAGGATTAGGCCATTCAACAAGAATGGGAATCACATTGGGGAAATTGTTCTAGATTCAATGTTCATTTCTTTCAGCCTTTGAGGGTAGCGAGGTCATTTTAACATCATCCCAATTTCTATCTACTCTCATTTGCTTCTTTCCTTTGGACACACCTATTTTGTTTCGCCCTCATTTCCCTCTTTTTTTTGTATCAGTCTTTGTTCTTTCGCTTTCTTATCTCATCATCCTTTCTTTCTTTTCTTCTCTCGCTATCTACCTTTATTTTATCATTCTTTATGGCTTTTGCTTTTATTTAAAAGAGATAAAAAATAATGAAAAACAATGAAACAAAATGATTGGATCAAACCCAAAAGTAGGTTGCCTACGTATCATGTTGTACATGAATCAGATCTTGCATAGTTCGGGCAATGCACACACATAAACACCACAAAGTTGAAGATTTCTTATTTGATTTCTTTTTGACGAAGAACACAGAAAAGGAAAAAACTGCGCAACTTCACTACATTTCATAAAAGAGACGACAAACCAAACTTCGAATCTAACAACTTAAAAATCGATCAACAAAGAATAAACAACATTCAAGACCCATAAGATAACATGTGTAATACTCCTAGTAAAGACTCTTAACTTTAAAACAAACTTGACACCGACTTAAAAAGGACACAATACTACAAGGCAGAAAAGTAAAAGACTCAAAATAAACAAAAGATAGGAATTGCTCCTTTAAACTGGTGCTCTGCGTGATGACCCTGGCTGATATGGACCTACTTTTGAAGCTCTCTTTCTCCTACCCAAACTTGTAGCGTATCCTGTAAAGACACCTTGATATTTGGGAAAAAGCTTCTGGCCCGTATTCCCGCCTCATGGGGAGTGCACCTGGAAAGATTATTCTGACACCTTTCTACAGTCTTGAACAAATCTGCTAACTGAACTCTCAGTGTCTCCACTTTGGCCCCCGCATTTTCATCCTGACTATTATCAACAATGCATTCTTCTGGTATTCTTCCTCTAAGCTACACCGGTAATGGCCTGCTGACACCCCGAGGTATAGATTAAAGCCAGAGCCTGTATTCCTGGGTGTACCCTGGATTATCTGAACCTACTTGGAGAGTATTCACGCCTAGCTGTGTTTCGTGATTCTAGAATTCTTCATATTTACTCTCGTCTAAGGCTCGATCCCTAAAATGCTCAACATCCTTCAAGAGATACATTACTGGTGGAACATCTTCCAGTCTACCCAATTGGCGCATTACCCTAAGAGGAGAGTACGGTCTGGCGAAATTGATCCCTAAAAGAACTAAAAGAGGTCGTATCCGACAACCACAAAGGATTATTTTTGGACAAAACCAGAGATAGTTCCACAGAATGTTGTCCTCAGATCTTGACTCAAGAAATTTAATCCAAGTATCGGCCCCTATTGGCAGCAAGAACTTTTTGAAACACATTCTATGATTCATGGTTTCCACTCGCTCAAACATACAACGATCAATTGCATCTGACCTAATCAAATAAGGCGTATGCAAGTGCTCCGTCATCGACAATTACAGTATCAGGTTGCTCCCTTAGAAGAATCTCACCCCTCCTTTTACCTCGATTAAAGCTTATATATTTCTGCCAAGATCATAGGTACGAGAGTGAATGTTTCCCCTAGTTTTTCATGAAATAAGGCCATCACCACCATCTACAAATGAGTATTAATTCGTCTTTCTTCTAATAGGAACACTAAAATGCCCAACAAGATGAAGGTGAAGACTTATAAACAACGTTTCTGCCAATTTTCCTTAGTTGTATAAAATTCATCCCAAAAGCAATCAAAACCATCTAAGGGCCCAAACCGAGCATACAAATAATCAAAGGAGACCCAATATTGTTTAAGATATGTCAGGTGGTTATTGGCCTTTAAACCATAACCATGAAGAAACCATATGGGAGAATGAGTCTGTGCCCGAATCATTGTTTTCTTAATGTAAGGCAATTTACAGAAACTAGATATCTCTGCCAGAGTGGGCGTCATTTCATAATTTCCAAACCTAAACACCAAATAACCTGGGTCCTAAAAAGTCTATAGCCTCGATCAGATATGGGCGGGGCGTAAGTTCTAGAAGGGAAGTGAGAGCGCCTAACTTCTTTGTTAACTCCTACTGTTCAACATAGTAAAAAATGTCCCACCATTTGATTAACTTTCTGGGCACCTTGACAACCATTATGACTCTAGACTTTGTCGACTGATCCATCTTGTAGTAACACATAGGACATCAACTTGAAAATTCTATAAGAGCAAAAGATTCCCAACCCTTGGGACTTTTTCGCAGTCATATGTCAAAGGGACAGACCACTTTATGACTCCAAATCGCTGAATAGTACCACTGAATAAAATCAACACACTTGCTAAGACAAACTAATAACACTAGATTACGAGGAGAAAGACCTAGGCTAAGGCTAAGACAAAGGCTAAAATAAAGATTACCGGACCCACCGAGGGTTGCATACGTATCCCGCCCCGAGGGACGAGGTCCAGATTGGACAATTAATGATTAACTAATAGATTGACCCTAACTTAAGAGACACAACCAAAGACAAACGAATAATTTTTTGGGGGGTTTTTAATTAGAACCTTCAACTAAAACTGACACCAACAATTATGAAGGAAAATATTTTTGGTATTTTCACTATATGAAATGTACAAAACTTCTACCGTTTTTCATTTTCTTTTATAAAAATTTCAAAAAAAAAAATCTTTTTTTTTTGAAAATTTTGAATTATGAATGCATGCTAAAGGAGACAGTGAGAAATCTTTTTGATGTTTTGATTTTTGAACAAATGAGTGCAGAAAATAAAGAAATCTTTTTGAATTTTTGAATTGTGAAAAAACAAAAGCCATAAAGAATACTAAAAGCTACGAAACTCTTTTTTTTCATCTTTTTTCTTTTTCCCTCTTTTTTTCGATTTTTTCCTGCCACACACTTTACTTCTAACATATGTTTTCCCCAAATCAGTCCATCAAATGACCACGTTACCCTCAAATATACAACATTTAGCACGTAGAGATGCTTTAGAGGTGAGTATCCTACAAAAGGCCAAGTGGGCCCTGCTAGGTCTTGAATATGATGCACATAAGCATGACCTAAAGGCTGACCTACGTTGAAGTTTACTAACAACGTTGTTCTGGGGAGCGTATGGTCGATAGTGGCTGCTTTGCTTTCCACTCCATTCCAGCCAATGGCTCCCCCCCTAAGATAAGGGTGACTCAACTAGAGGTCATGTACACAATGTGTACTACAGACTTGTTGCAGAAAAAATGACTCGAGTAATGCACATGATGCCAGATATAAAAGCGGTAACACATATGATAAATACTGTAAACAAAGAGCACGAAAAATACACGAAAACGATAACAATAACACAAATAAAAATCACAAACAATGTGTATACACTTGTAATGCCAAACAAAGCTGATACGTCTCCAAAAATAAGCTCGAATTCTAAAATTGGTCCCCAACAAAGTCGCCAGAGCTGTCACACCCCTTTTTTGTACTCCAAAAGATTTGTTTTAAGTCTGAAAGGGTTTTTATTAGTAAGTGACAAAAAAATGACTCTTACTTTGAAAAAGAATTATTTTTACATTCAAACTCAGAGTCGCCACTTGGCATAATCCGGTGTGCCAAGTCACCTTTGGAAAATCCTTTTCGAAATGATTTTACTCTTAAAAAGACTAATTTGCCAACAGAGATTCCGGCTAAGGAATTCTGTTGACCGAGGTGAAGGTGTTAGGAACCTCTCGATCTTGTGGTTCGACCACGGTCGCTTGGTGGAGCGTATCAGCTAATTTTGACACTACGAATGTACAAACCACACAAAACACGTAAAATAATCAATTAAACAAACAAAACAAAATAAATTCAAAAAAATGTAATGTTCAATCCAATTTATGCAGTCCAAAATAGAGAAATACAAAGAAATAAATCCTATCTAACCTATACTAATCTTCACTATGCTCCCTTGCTTTACCCGACGCCGCGGGCCTTCATCACGGACGTCCTCCAAGTACAAAATACTTTGGGGCATTCCCCGGATAAAATAATACAAGTACTTTGGGGTATTCTCTGGCCAAATGATACAATTAAATCCTAATGCAATAAACAAAATCATTCAACACATATTCCAAACATTCCATAATTCACCATTTCTAAATTGGCCTACCAAAATCTAAGAATTGCCTATCAGTTCTCGGCATAACACATGATACTATCGAGTTCAATGACATTAATAACCATTTCAAATTTAAATGAATCAAAACACAACAATATTTATTTTTATTAACTTTCAATTTCCATCTTCCCCAATTTCATTGTCAAAACTAATTCACCAATTCTTCGACTATCTAATCCAACATCAACCACACGCAACAAAATTCAAGCATGTCAAACACACAAATCACCCAAAATTAAGTTAAATTAAAAGGGAGATAGAATTGGACCTCAATTAGGATTTTATTGCAAATATCAGTTAATCGAGAGGACGAATCCGTGTGCTGAATAACCTCGATTCGGAACCTCAATTCGAACCCAAGATCAGATATGAAAAAAAATTGAGATCCAAAACTAAATCCTCGATCTAGTATGAAGAACGATGAACCAACACAAAAATTGCTACAAAACCCACCAAACCCGAACTCGAAACTATACCAAAATTGATTTAAACCAGAAAATGGTACCTTCTCTATTTCCCTCACTCCGACCAACTTTCTCTCTCTTGAGATCTTCTCTATTTTTTTCTCTATTCTCCTTCTTGCATCTCTCTCTCCAAACACTCTTTTTTCTTTCTATTTTAGCTCTCAATCATCATTTGGGTGTTGTTCCTATTCTTTAATCAAGTGTAAAAAAATGGAGTATATGCCTAGTAGTGTTCTGTGTATTTAGTGAAGTTGAGTGTTATGTATGCCGTAGAGAAGAAAAAGAAAAATGGAGTTCATCCATGGCTACTGTCGTGTGATTCCAGGAAGAAATGGAATTCTGTATGTTCAATAATGGAAAAGGGTCCCCTTTTTTTCTTTTTTTTTTCCATGAATCCCCTCTTCAAATCCAAGAAATGGCCTTATATTCAAGGATTATGGGGTCTACCAGTAAGGTGTCTTTTTTCCCCTTTCCTGGAGACTTCCTCTTTTTATTTTCTAATGTCTTGGTATAAAATTCTTTCTCTGTGGGCAAGAAAACGGAAGTGAGGGGGTCACGTGTGGTGGGGTAGAAGTGGTAGGGGTTAGATGTCCATTTTTGATTGGGTGGGTTGTTGGGAGGTTTTAAAAGAGAAGATAAAATTGGTTGGGATTTGTCATTTGGATAAAGACAAAAATAAATAAATAAATAAATAAATAAATAAAATGAATTGGTTATTTTATTTTTTTTTCTTGAAGAAAATTATAAGACAAGGTTAAAGTGCATGATAACGGAGTAAGAATTATTTTTGACGGGACAAAATTATGTGTCTACAAAAATGATAACTTGTGGGTGAGTCATTAAGTGGATAAGGGTGCAATTATATAAGAATAAGTTTCACCCTGGTAGTATGACATTAGGTAAGATTTTATGATATGAATTATGCATTTAACGATCATATGTTAGAAGGTTAAGTAGTAGAGAGTGGAGTTTTATGTTATAAGAAGTGAGGAAGTGTATGCTCATGAGACTGGATGTTGTAGGTTGATGACAGTAGAGGATATCAAAAGTTGAGAGTAGCGTTCTTGGAAATCAATGACTTTAGAGATTACTTAGAAAGAGGACGTTTCTCTTTTATGTGTATATGTGTTTTACATATCTGGGTTGTGTTCTAAATTGTAGTATGGAGGAGTTGGTATCGTTAGAATTGAATTGAGGAAATATTGGTAGGCAATATGAGCCTTGGGTATGGTTTTACAAAGTTTGTTAAGTTGTAAGTTATGTGATTAGAGGTGTAATGTGGGTATTCTAAGGAGTTAAAGACAGAGTGTTAAGTGTTTAGAAACGGGGATGTCCATTCCCATAATGATGTTAGTCATGAGTTGATGACTTTGGGGTTAGAGGAAGTTGATTAGTATCCCTGAGGGGGGGGACGTCCCAAAAGGAATTAGTGCCTTTATGTTAAATTATTGAGAGGAGTTGTATTATGTACATATTGATATCCCTTGGTGATAAGGAGTGTGAATGTGTACATTAATGGGAGTGGGGGTTGTAGAGTGATGGCTATAATGGTTAGCGAAAGTTAAGAGTAACATCTATAGAAAAGAAAGGCCTTCGGGGTATAGATCATTAGGGAGAGTTAGATTTTAAGTTTATGGTGATGTATCTTTTATGTTGAGAGTTGTGACTTTGATCTAAGGGGGAGATGAGGAATTAGGTTAGTTCCTGAAGTTTTCTTATTGTGGCGACTTGGGGAACAGTTATGATGGACCAAGTTTAGCTTTTAATGCCATAACAGAGTCTTCAGAGTTTGATTTTCAAAGATTTCATGTTGTAAAGAATTAAAAATGGGTTTAAAAAGGGTTAGGTGGTTACCCGAAAAGGGCACGAGTCAATGGACTCATAGCCTAAAATCATTTTTTGCCGATATAGGTATGTTACTTTTGTACGCTGGCGACGGACCTGTGGCGTATTAGAGATTTAGAGATTCCGACCCTTGTAGTAAGCTTGGGTTGGGGCTTGGCTGTCGAGTTAAGGGCAGATTTCATATAGCCCGTGGAATTATAGAATTGTAGGGTACACCACCTAGCGGAGAAGTAAAACAAAGAGTATGTCATAGAGTTTAGATGGTTTTACAGAGTTTTTTAACCACGCCTATGTGACTTTTACTATGTGGCATATTTATGAACTGTTTTTAAATTGCTCACATATATGTTTAATATTAAATATTATTTTGGGTTTGATCTGCGTACCAGTACTATTGTATTGAATCTAGCGGTCCGGCTAAGCAGTAGATCTTTCCAGAAGTGTAGAGTTCAATTGGTGAGCGTTCTATGTTTCAGAAGGCTTGTTTAAATTTCAGATATTTATTTATGGTTTTTGTCTACTGGGGGCCTTGTCCCAGTTTTCAGATAACTTTGTTTCATATGTAGTAGAGGTTTCGCAGACAGAGTTAGATATTATTTTAGATGTTGCTGATTTGCAGTCTTTAACATTTTGTTGATTTCAAAGCATGGTCATGATCCCATACTCAGTTATATTTCCGCATTTCTTTTCTGTATGTGAATGGTGTATGTGATTAAGTTAGATGGGCATCTGGGCCTTCATGGTTCGGATTGCTCGTTATGGCCAGGGCCTCAGTTCGGGTCGTGACACTAACTCCTTGGTTTTGTCACATTTATTAAAAAATTATTTAATAATAGTAACTAAAAGTGTTATTTGACCAAATTTCACTTTATAAGAAATAACTAGTTCAAGGATTTTGATCTTTTGCTACTAGGAAAGATTTTTTTCAATGTACTCCGTATGTGATAACATTTGTGTGTTATTACTAAGCTAGACATAATCACTTTTTACCTTGATCTTCCCGAGTCTCTTCTTTCCCCATTCTCATTGAGGAGTAGCTACATGAGCTACTTTCTGTCATGTGTCATATCGCGTGAGGTCGAGATATTTTTAAAGACTTGCCAACGTATAACTCCTTAAGTTTTGACATATCTATCAAAAAATATTTAATAATCATAATTGGAAGTGTTATTTGACTATATTACACTTTTTAAGAAATAACTAGTTCTAGCATTTCTGATCTTTAATTTAGTACTGGGCCAGATATCTTTTTTGTTTCCTCCTATTTACTATGAAATGCGATAACATTTGTGCTCTATTATTAGACTAAAATTATTCAATTTTCTCCTTGATCTTCCCGATTCTCCTCTTCTCCATTCTCATCGAGGAGAGCTAGTTTCGGCCACGCGTAGTATGACATGAGGCCGAGATACTTTTAACATACTTCTTAAGTTTTGACGCATCTATTGAAAATATTTAATAATAGTAATCAAAATTGTTATTTGACCAAATTGCACTTTATAAGTAATAACGAATTCAAGGATTTTGATCTTTTACTACTAGGATTTTTTTTGATTTATTTCAATGTGCGACAACAGTTGTGTGTAATTATTTATTTTATTTAAGTACCCAAAATTGTCTAAGTTGTAGTCATTACATCTTATTTGTGTGTAATTATTTCTTTTCCTTAAGTACCCAAAATTATCTAATTAAGTTGTATTCATTACATCGTTTATTCATTTGCCTTCTGTATTCTCCATTACAAAGTTACCTCTGTTTCTTGATTTTCCGGTGGTACGATGATGTCTCAGGCAGCTATTGTCCCAACACCAATGGCATCACATGAGAAAATTCTTAATGATCCAACTCTCTTCATGCAGTGTCTCAAGAATTTTCACTCTGTTTTGAGTACAAAGTACATGTAAGAAACTCTTTTTTCCTGTTGATCTTTCACATATTTTGTTTTTTGATAACTCGAACCGATAATCTTAAAGATGGAGGTAAAATGTTTTTTTTTTCTTTTTTCTCTTTTTTACTATATGGAACAAGGAACAAGGTTGAAGGTGTTGTATGTTGCTTACCACTAGAACAACCCCTCTTATTACGTAGGCAATTTTTTTATTTTTTATTTTTTGTATTAAATATCCCTTGTAGTTTTAATTATTTAGTTTTCTTGGTAATTCATACCAGCTAATTTTAAGTTGTACGTGTAGGATACTGAACATCTCAGCAACCCATCTTGTTAAAAGAAAAGTTCCTCGGAGCTTCTACCTTCTTATATTGACGGAAGATGACATTCTTACTCTTATAGGCAAAGGAGTGTGGATATTCCCCATAATTTTTAAAAATAGAAAAAAATACACAAAAAGATCATAGGGAAAAAAATATAACAATTATTTTAATTTTTTTGTATGATATAATTTTCTGACAAAAATAATTCAGATGAACTCATGTCTCCCTAGTTTTGCCACTAATGAGGTGGATTCAATTCTAGGTTGACCTTATATATTTTAGAAGTGCTTACTTTGAAAAGGATGACTTAATTAATTAATGTCTGTTATGATCTAATACTTCTCTTGATCCAACATAGTGTGCACGGGGCTGCACTTTTTAATGACTGATTTGTTTTTTGTTTTTTTTTTTATTTAAGTAAGTGTTCCTGTGATTGGAAGAAAGGAGCTTGATTTGCATGTTTTATATGTTGAGGTGAAAAAAGGGGTGGCTTTGACAAGGTAAATGTTTCTCCTTTTACTTTTCTTCTTATTATTATTTGATTCATATATGATATATCTAGTTATTTATTTTCTTCTGATTAAAAAAAAAGAACTTAAGAAGATATACAAATATTATTTTGTTGTACAGGTTGAAGCAGAGAAGAAGTGGAGAGAAGTGAGTTAAGTATTTAAGTTTTCTCCAACAATAACAAGTGCTTCATATGCATTGAGGAAACATTATTTCACTTTGGTTCATCACTTTTGAACAAGTTTACATTTTTAGGCATGATGACGTTCCAGGTTAGTAAATTTCATGTGTTAATTTCTTTTATTCTAAGTATATGTATTTTTTCCACATCAATGTCCCATTTTCTTTGGGGGGGGGGGGGGGGTATGAGATGACATTTATGTGTTTATTATTAGGCTAGACATATTCAATTTTTACCTCGATCACAAGTCTCTTCTTTTGTCATTCTCATCGTGGAGTGACTACATGTAATGTGACATGAGGTCGAGATACTTTTAGCATATGTTTCAACATATAACTGCTTATGTTTTGAAGCATCTATTGAAACATTTAATAAAAGTTATCAAAACTATTACCTAACCAAATTGCACTTTATAAGTAATAATTATTATAAGGATTTTGCCCTTTAGTACAGGGCTAGTTTTTGTCTTTTTATGTCCATGTGCGATAACTTTTATGTGTAATTACAAGGATTGACCTATATTTCCATCACAAATCATTTGTCATGAGTTTGAGATATTTTATTTTTAAATATATGTATCAAAATATTAATCCATAAGTTTTGACACATTAAAATATCTTAACTGAATTGCCATCGAAAATTGGCCAATTCCGTGCTGAAATGGTGCTGAAATTGTGTTCAAAGAGTATTGAAAATGCTATAATTTATAGCTTTATTAACTACTGAAATGCATCACAATGACCAATTTGCTTTAGGATCAGCTGCATGCATCACACCCTTTGAGGTGCGACTCGTACGACTTTGAGTGAATGTAGAATACTTCTTACATCTGACTGTTTTTCGAAACGTTATTCAATTGCTCACCTTGGTTGATATGTTATATTCTCTTGTATGTTTTATTAGGGTCAAGGTGTTTCTAAGCAGAAGGGACAATTGATGCGAAATTTGATTGTGGTTATTTCGTGTCCACGAATAGTTCTTAGTGGAGTTCTTTACCATCCCCATCAACAAGCTCCATCATCGTCTTCAAAATTAGCTACTAAAAATTTCAATGCGGTTGTTCCTTACAATCCACTACCTCAGCACCATTCAGGTCGGAGGAACAGGAGGAAAAATGGATATCCAAATCGCCCAAAAGCTAATAGGAGTGGTTACAACTTCTTCTTTGCGGAAAAACATGTCATGCTCAAATCTCTTTATCCACATAAATGGAGGGAACTCACAAAATGATTGGAGAATCTTAGAACAATCTTTCTTCCGAAGAAAAAATGGTAAGCATATTCAAATCGACCATTTAGTATATTTTGTATTATGAAGATTCGTAAAAAATTAAGAATGATAAACTAATTATTACATAATATTGGACCATGCGCTTTCAATGAACGACATGGATAGTGAAGATTCATAAGTCGGTCCATCTTTTTTGGGATAATCAGACTCGAGCAATAAAATAAAAATTAGACTGTATAGTGACGCTGAGAGAGTTAGACAATGATTGTTAATCTGTACATACAAGTCTATCAAAACTATGGGGTGAAAGACAAGGAAAGGTACCAGAAGGAATTGAAGGAATATCAAGAAAGAATGATGACCACATCAGCTTCCTACTAAGGTGACTGACCGGCAGAAGAAAAAGAGAAAGGAGATATAATTTTGACATCAATTTGTAAACTTTTGCATTGTAATGTAGTTCCAAAACTGCAGCTCATACTGAGAACGAAAACCTTGTTATAACTTGTGTAGGATAGTCCAAAACTATTTCTTAAGTGAAGTTTCTCAAAACATCTGTTTTCCTAGACTCATTCTCTTGCTTATAGATGGTTTTGTTTCAAACTTCACACCGGTGATCACTTCAGAAACTCTACCATATTAGAAAATATAGCCCCCCCTCCCCCCTAAATAAAAAAAAAAAGGGAAAAATTTCAGAAATAACAACTCCGTAGCCTTAATTATAACTTTTATAGCAACAGTTTCATAATTACGAAAAATAGCAAATTGTATTTGTATTTAAGTAAAATGTTGTTATATAAATACATATACAAATATATATATATTACTCATAAATACATATGCACAACTGAAAAATACATATTTTTCTATTACTATGAAGTGGGTAAAATATTGCTACTTTTGCTATAAGTTGTAATTTTGAAAAAGTGTTGCTATTTATTGTAATTATAGTTTTAAGGATGCTAGTTTCTGTAATTTTTCCTAAAAAAAAACCTCTCCTTTCTTAGCACCCACCCTTTTCACTCGTTGAAAGGGGATGAGGGGGTGTTTATCATCCGAATTATCCCTCTCGTCTAGCAAAACATTATCAATTTTTGGCACAAGAATGTAATTGAAGGGTCAAATATTAGCAAAAAATCTTCAAGATTTGATTGCTTATGTTGGAAATTGCTTTAAGTTACTGCACTAGTTTTTAGTAAAATAAGTTAGTTAGATTAAGATGAATTTGAATTTTAAATATTTGTTAACTTGTTTAGTTGTTGAGATAATTTGAGTTGTTTTAAATTTTAAATTATGCAATTTTTTATGTTTTGTTGGCTATTTAAAGCCACTTAATGATTAATAAAATTATTGAAAGCTGTTGAAAGCTTATTGAAAGCTATTGAAAGATTTCAATCTATTGAGAGCCATTTTAACCCCTTTTTCCCTGCCCCATCTTTAAAAAAAAAAACACTGGTATAAAGAGCCTCATTGATCTTACGGGATCTGTGTGTTCTTCCAAAGCGCCAGCATACCATTTTTAACCCGCAAGGGCTATCTTTTTAACCCGTAAGGGCTACCCTTTTAATCCTAAGGGCATCATTTTAACCCATCAGGGTTACCTTTTTCAACCCGCGCTTATTTTCAAAACATAGGGCTATTTTAAGCCAAAAAGATGTCAAGCAACAGTCTCTCTTTGAATGTCCAAAAAATTTTCATAGACAAAAATGATCAAATTTGTTCTGTGAAGAAATCATATCTTAAAACCTATGCTTTATGTGATGTTTTGATGAATGAAAAATCCTTACAACATTTTACAAAGTGTATGAAAGTATTTTCAAACAACACAAGATTGTTGATGGTTTTTCAGTAAAGAATCAAAAGAAGAAAAAGAAAAAAGAGAAAGATTAACAACTAAAAGATGTGCAAGTTCAAAAAAAAATTGAAAAATTTGCATCCACTGCCAGAGCAAAAATTGAGGAGGAGGAGTTTTAAATCACAGTAACTAAAGCAAGGGAGGAGTGTTAGAAATTGCTTTAAGTTACTGCACTAGTTTTTAGAAAAATAAGTTATTTAGATTAAGATGAATTTGAATTTTAAATATTTGTTAATTTCTTTAGTTGTTGAGATAATTTAGGTTGTTTTAAATTTTAAATTATGCAGCTTTTTATTTTTGTTGGCTATTTAAAGCCACTTAATGATTAATAAAATTATTGAAAGCTATTGAAATGTTATTGAAAGATATTGAAAGATTTCAATCCATTGAGAGCCATTTTAACCCCTTTGTCGCTGCACTATCTTTTTTTAAAAAAACAACAGCTTATAAGAGTTATGCATAGTTCACATTGCCTTAACTAATTTTTTCTTTCTTTTTCTATGAAAGAACAAGACAAAGTTCTTATCTCTCCCATATAACCGTCACTACAAGAAAGTAGAGATACGACGACATTATATAAATGTCGTGTTAAGGAGTTTAAATGTCACAAATTTATCTACCAATATTTATCAAAGATGCAATGTTGTTGTTTTTGAACCTGCAGGATACAAGGAAGAAAAATTGATCAAAAATGGATAGATGAAATGAAGGAGAAGTTATCCATGATAGAAAAGAACCAAACTTGGAAGATAGTGGAAAGACCACAAGATATAAAAGTGATTGGAGTTAAATGAATTTTCTGAACCAAGTTTGTAATATCCCGTATTTTCGTGCTAGAATTCTAACCATCATTCCTGCGCGTCTAAGCTTTAATACATGTGATTCTCATGTGAATACAAGTTGCATGATCATTATCTTAGTCTATGAAGTAGTTTAGAGGTGGAAAATGTTCATAGCAATGACCTAAAACAAAGTTGAGCTAAGACCCATTAATTCATCCAAAGTTTGACATTCGATTCTATAAGGGTCAACTTCAAATGTGTATATCTCTTAATATACATGGATTTTTTCATTCCAAGATCTATAAAATTGTACATAATTGAATTATCTTTCCAATGATACCAATTTCGCAAAAATCTGATACTCGAGCAAAGAGTTATGCCCATTTTCATGAGAGGCAGTAAGGGTGTACGATGGGCAATGCGCCGCCCAATCAAATGTGTGCGATTGAGAGTGCGAGTCATACTTAAATGTCTGCCATAAGGTGTGCGATGCACACCTTAAGGTCTGCCATGGATTGTGCGCTGCATACCTCACTTCCAAGTGCCCAAAACACCCCTATATATGTCTATAACACGGGATTAAACTCCCATACCACCAAAATAAGTTTACTTTCTCTCAAAATTACCAAGAACATTCATTAGGATTTCAACCTAAAAATTCAAATATCTCAAGATTCAACCATGAGTTTTCAATAATTCTTCGAGATTCGGAATTCCCATTCTGAGGGCTACAAGAAACAATCATTATTTTCATGAATAGAGTCCCAAGGTCAAGAGTTCATTCAAAGCTTCAAGTTTAAGGTATGTGGGGTTTTTCAATAAGAACACCTTTTCGTTCTTGTACCCAAATTGATTTTTCTTTTATGAATATACATGATTTTACATGTTTTGATATGAATTTGAAGCATGAATTTATACCCTATATGGTTTTACATGAGATTATGATACTCTCTACGTTTTGGAAGTTGAGTTGAATGAGAATGATGACATTTTTGTACATAGAGCTGAATTCTCCAGATTTTAAAGTAAGTTATATATATTTATGATGAAAAGCATGAATCTTGAGAAAATTTAATATGATTTTGATGTATGAGACCTTGAGTCGTAATTGGGATTGTACTTTAAGAAATTATGTAAAATAAACCAATGAGATTTGAATCCCAAAGATAATTTTCTTTACCAAGATGTATGATTATAAAGCAAAAATTTTAAGGTTTAAGTAATTATTTTTGTGCTTATGTCATAAAGTATGAAACTTTGGAAGGTTTTATGGTGATATTGATGTATGGATTTTTGGAACCCTATTTGAGATTATTATTTTGAGAAAATCATGTGTTATAAAAACCTTGAGTTTAAATTATTTGAGATGATAAAGAAGCTTTGATTTTTTGGTCTTAAAAAGGGTTGTTTTTGAAACCAAGATGAGAAAAGAAATCCACTTTTTTTTGATTTATTATGAAAGGGGTAGCATGATTGCTCCCATTGTGAATTGTTAAAATATTTATTGGTGGATTTTATTTTGAAAAGATCTGAGCTAAGTTTGGGAGTAGTCTTTAGCACCGAATGGGAGGTATAGCAGGATTAGTACTTTCTTAGAACTACATGCCCCCGTAGGTTGTGAGCCTAAGACAGATTTATATATACTGATCACTAGTGAATAAAAGATTAAGATCCTACTCCGATGGCAAGGATAGGACAGATCTCCCCAATATGGGTTGGACGTTGGACTCCATGTAGGTCACATGGTTTATGTCGGTTATGAGAGACTCCCAATGTGTGTGTGTATTCTCCTATCTAATATGAAAAGTATTATTCTTCTATTTGAGATAAAAACATATTTGTTTGAAAGACTGAGTTTGAGAAAGTCATTGTTTTCAAAAGATTTAATGAACATATATTCCAAAGAGAATTGTTATGAGATTTGATTGCTTTGATGATTTGGAATTGAGATGGAAGTGAATTGAGATTTATTATGATGAATCACATGTTTCACCCGATATATTTTACTCTCTTATGATTATGATGATTTTAATTAGAGCTAAGTGAGTCATTTATATCAGCATGCATAATTTTTTATAAACTGTGATGATATTAAGATATTATTTTATATATGCATTGCACCCCATATGCTCGGTACATTTTCATGGTACTGACCCACACACACCCAGTGTGTTGGGCTACATAGTCTCGTAATGTAGGTACAAAGTATAGTGTACATCTTCAGATCCAGTCAGTTCGCAGCATCCAGTCAGCAGGTGATGAGTCCTTTTGATTCAAGGGCTTGAGTTAGTTATACATTTCGAGAAGTGTTGTATTTTCTTTATTCAGCCATATTGAGTTGGGATAGTCGGGAGTCATGACCCAGCTACCTATAGTCAGTACTAGTAGAGGCTTCATAGACAGTCAGTAGAAGTTGATGTATTCCATTTCAGTTTTGGTTGTAAAAGCAGAGTTGTAATCTCGTAAATTAAATTTTGTATCTATCATATTCAGAAAAAAGTTATTTTCTGCAAATTTGTATAGATTTATACTTTTAATTCAGTTTCTTATGAGTTATGCCAGTAAAAGGGTTAGCTTGGGGTCACTTGTGACCCTAAGCACCGTGTGACGCCTCAGGACCTAATTTCGGGGTGTTACAAACTTGTTATCAGAGCACAGAGTTCCAGTGTCCTAGAGTGTCTATGAAGTCGTGTCTAGTAGAGTCTTGCGAAACGGTACGGAGACGTTTGTACTTTTCTTTGAGAGGCTACAGGGCATTTAGGAAATGTCTCCATTCTTTCGAGTCTTAAATCGTTCTATAGAAAATTTCTCCAAGAAACTTATACAGATTCTCATCTTACTTTACTCAGGCCATCTCTGCCTTATTTCCAAGGTATCAGAAACAGTTGAGCTTCATTCTCCATAGATAGTTATGGGACTATAAGAGAGCTAGAAAGTATACTATTAGTACTTTTGAGTTTCGAAAACTGAAGTGCTTTATCTAGTCTGTAGAAATCGTGCACAAAGCCTGATTTAGATGTGATTTTGAATTTCTCCTCATAATCCATAATGATAATCTATACTTCTCTATCTATGTTCTTGAAGTAACATGTTCGGCAAGTTCCAGTTCCTCCCCAAATAATGCTTTTATAATTGCTAGCAGAAGTTTCATAAAGCAACTTGAGAGGAGCCTTCTAGTATTCTATAAGTCCATCAGATTTTAAGTTATACACTTGTTCTTATGAGTTATTTAATTAAGACAAAGTAAGGTGTATTCTTAGATCGTTGAATGTTGTGTGTCAAGTTTCTATCTCTTGTATTATGTAATCTTATTATCATTATGTTTGTGAAAAATCAAAGTCTAGTGAAGTAGTGTGAGACCTATTTCAATTCACTAGCATAGTTGCTTTGTTATTTATCTAATTTTCTTGTTCAAAATACAAAACCAAAGTCTAGTGAAGCCGTGGGAGACCTATTTTGATTCAGTAGCAACTTGTTATTTATCTTGTTGTTCTGGTGTTAGTTGAAAGTGTGGGTTTCTGTGTAGTGACAGAAGTAGTAATGTTTAGTTGAAAGTTTTGTGTTAGTTGAACTTGTGGGTTTAGAAGTGTAATGGCAAGAATGGTGGTAAGGGCGATTTATTGAATATGTATAGCTGAATTTTTGCTTATGATTGAATTAGTAATGAAGTGATATACCCTTGTTTGTTAGTTTAGTAAAGTTAGAGAAGGAAATTATTAGTTAAGGTGGATTGTTGTTTGCTTGAAGTATGAAAAGAGTTATTGATGGTATTTGTTGTGCTAGGAAAGTATAGGTTTTGATGGAAGTACTTAGTGGTTGAGTATCGTTAATTTAGGCTTTCCTGAGATGGCAAGAGAAAGTTTAGTTGAAATTTATAGAGCTATGAAAGTAATTTAGGTGTGAAGATAGGTAAATAGTAATGATGTGAAGACGGAGGATGTGTTAACAGATTATAAATAAGATAGGCCATATGATTATGATCGATTGTCATTGTGTACTAGTTTTTCTCAATGTTGTGTTCTATAGTTTTGAAGTGAAAATTGTGTGTGATATTGGGTTGTAAATCAAGTTTATCTCTAGACATTAAGTTTGAACAGTTGATGGTTCGGTGGTTAATGCTAGTTATATAGAGGTGATCTATTAGTCTTGAACAGTGTATGCAAGAGTGTAAGATCATGTGTTCGTAATTAAGTATGATGTAGAGGTGTGCCCAAGGTGCTATAGGGCTGCATTATTTTTTGAGGATTATTGCATATTGTGTGGTTAGTAGTAACGTTGAGTTGCTAGGTAGAGAGAGGCTAGTTAGATAATCTATGTTGTTCTCAGTAGCTAAGTTAAGGAGTTATGATTGAAGATGTTGAGTCTTTTTATTATGATTTTATTCTCATGGTTTGGGAAAAATATAAGTATAGAAGTGTGATCTTGGTAGGCTATGATTATGTGATTAGAGATGTAGATATGGTTGCAAATGAGAGTGTAAGTCTTTGATGATGATTATTGAAGCTAGGAATTAAGGATGGCATATGGATGGGTTGTTCAAGAATGAAGTCGGTAAGTTCAAAATTAGTTTATTCTTGTGAGTTTAGCATTTATTTGTAGATCTTAGAATGATGAAATTATGGCTTAATCTAGAGAATTTGTGGAGTATGCCTTTAGGGGCATTTGCCTTAAAGTTATATGTGGTTTTAATGATAGGCTTGAATGTCATGTTGGGTGTAAGATGATGTATAAAATATGCACTAGTAAATCCATATCAAGAGTTTTAAATTAGTCATTGAAGTGGTAAGGCATGTTATGCTTAGGGTGTGAGCTCTAAGAACATATAGAATATTGAACCTTGTGGTTTAGACTAGTATTGTGGTTTGGCATGTTTTATCTTGTGATTTAGTGTTAGGCTTGATCATGGTGAGAGAACTTAGTTTATTTTAGACCTTAGTAGAAAGATTTCGCAGTGCCAATATGAGAATTATAAGTTGAATCAAATGAGTATGGTATGTAGGGGGAATAGTATAGTTGAGAGAGCATTTGAGAAGTAATGCTAAGCTTGAAAGTAAGAAGTTGCGTTGCCTATGGCGTAGCAATCCTATCCTAGTTTATGAGTTATATAATTATATTTCATGCTATAGAGTTATATCAATGTTGTAATTCCTTAGTCAAATGTCTTGTTCAGAGTATACCCAAAATTCTTTGCTCCCTAATGTAAATAGAATTTCGTAAAAAAGTGCTGAAGAAATACTCCATTTGAGTATGGGTAGTCAGTATGATCCAGTCCATATAGCCTGCAGTCTAGTTTAGCAAGCAAGGAGATAAGCTCCTATAGATTCTTAATTTTCCAGCTAGTCTTACTATTCGCAGTCTTATACGTATGTACATTACAAAAGTCAATGTGTTTGTGTCCAATTAAACTAGGAATTTAGCTCAGTTCATGCAGTAAGTCATGATTCAGTTCGTAAGTATCCTGTATAGTATCACAGTCTTTTCCTAGTATTTTCATCAAATTATTATCATTCGGGGATGAATGATCTCAAGAGGGGGATGTTGTAATACCCCGAGTTTTCATTCCATAAACCTCTCATCCTTTCTCATGAGATCAGATCCAGTGCAAAGTAATGGTTACTCATAAGTTGACACTCTCATTTCTATCTTAGCTATATAGTTATTTTTCTTGAGGATTCATGCACTTGCAGACCAGTTCAGTAGCTTATTATTCTTGAGATCCAGTGATTCAGTTCTATCAGTTACACATGATAGCTTGAAGACTAATATTCCTCTGTGTTTCAGGTTAATTATCCACATTCGAGGACGAATATTCTAACCATCATTCC
Source organism: Capsicum annuum (assembly GCF_002878395.1). Classification (NCBI taxonomy): domain Eukaryota; kingdom Viridiplantae; phylum Streptophyta; class Magnoliopsida; order Solanales; family Solanaceae; genus Capsicum; species Capsicum annuum. The sequence continues at coordinate 159,664 of NW_025855545.1, forward strand.
TATGCATCTAAGCTCTAATACAAGTGATTCTCACATGAATACAAGTTTCATGATCATTATCCTAGTCTATGGAGTAGTTTAGAGATGGAAAAAGTTCATAGCAATGACCTAGAACAAAGTTGAGCTAAGACCATTTGATTCATGCAAAGTTTAACATTCGATTCTACAAGGGTCAACTTCAAATGTGTATATTCCTTAATATACATGAAATTTTTCATCCCAAGACCTATAATTGTAGATAATTGAATTAGCTTTCTAACGATACCTATTTCGCAAAACTATGATACCCGAGCGAAGAGTTATGCCCATTTTTGTGAGAGGCAGTAAGGGTGTGCGATGGGCAATGCGCCGCCCAATAAAATGTGTGCGATTAGGAGTGTGAGGCATACTTAAATGTCTGCCATAAGGTGTGTGACGCACACCTTAAGATCTGCCATGGGTTGTGTGTCATGTACCTCACTTTCAAGTGCCAAAAACACCCCTATATATGTCTATAACACTGGATTAAACTCCCATAACACCAAAATAAGTTTAATTTCTGTCAAAATCACCAAGAATATTCATTAGGGTTTCAACCTAAAAATTCAAATATCTCAAGATTCAACCATGAGTTTTCAATAATTCTTTAAGATTCGGAATCCCCATTCTAAGGGCTACAAGAAACACTCATTATTTTCACGAATAGAGTCCCAAGGTCAAGAGTTCATTCAAAGCTTCACGTTTAAGGTATGTGGGGTTTTTCAACAAGAACCCCCTTTCGTTCTTGTACCCAAATTGATTTTTCTTTTATGAATTTATATGATTTTACATGTTTTGATATGAATTTGAAGCATGAACTTATACCCTATATGGTTTTACATTAGATTATGATACTCTCTATGTTTTGGAATTGAATTGAATGAGAATGATGACATTGTTGTACATACAGCTGAATTATCCAGAATTTAAAGTAAGTTATATATATTTATGATGAAAAGCATGAATCTTGAGAAAATTTAATATGATTTTGATGTATGAGACCTTGAGTCCTAATTGGGATTGTACTTTGAGAAATTATGTGCTATAAGCACAATGAGATTTGAATCCCAAAGCTAATTTTCTTTACGAAGATATATGATTATAAAGCTGAAATTTTAAGTTTTAAATGATTATTTTTGTGCTTATGTCATAAAGTATGAAACTTTGGAAGGTTTTATGGTGATATTGATGTATGGGTTTTTGGAACCCTATTTGAGATTATTATTTTGATAAAATCATGTGTTATAAATACCTTGAGTTTAAATAATATGAGATGATAAAGAAGCTTTGACCTTTTGATCGTAAAAAAGGTTGTTTTTGAAACCAAGATTAGAAAAGAAATCCACTTTTATTGATTTATTATGAAAGGGGTAGCATGATGTCTTCCGTTGTGAATTGTTGAAATATTTATTAGTGGATTTTCTTTTGAAAAGATCTGAGCTAAGTCTGGGAGTAGTCTTTAGCACTGAGCGGGAGGTATAGCAGGATTGGTACTTCCCTAGAACTACGTGCCCCCATAGGTTTTGAGCCTGAGGCTGATTTATATATACTGATCACTAGTGAATAAAAGATTAAGGTCCAGCTCCGATGGCAAGGATAGGACAGCTCTCCCCAACGTGGGTTGCACGTTGGACTCCATGTAGCTCACATGGTTTATGTCGGTTATGAGAGACTCCCAATGTGTGTGTGTGTATTCTCCTATCTAATATGAAA
>NW_025855545.1:161494-165966 GCF_002878395.1 Capsicum annuum
GTCCAACGTGCAACCCACGTTGGACTCCATGTAGCTCACATGGTTTATGTCGGTTATGAGAGACTCCCAATGTGTGTGTGTGTATTCTCCTATCTAATATGAAAAGTCTTATTCTTCTATCTGAGATGAAAACATATTTGTTTGAAAGACTGAGTTTAAGAAAGTCATTGTTTTCAAAAGATTTAATGAACATATATTCCAAAGAGAATTGTTATTAGATTTGAGTTCTTTGATGATTTGGAGTCGAGATGGAAGTGAATTGAGATTTATTTTGATGACTCACATGTTTCACCCGATATATTTTACTCTCTTATGATTATGATGATTTTAATTAGAGCTAAGTGAGTCATTTATATCACTATGCGTAATTTTTATAAACTGTGATGATATTAAGATATTATTTTATATATGCATTGCACCCCCATATACTCGGTACATTTCCATGGTATTGACCCACACACACCCCTTGTGTTGGGCTACATTTTCTCGTATTGTAGGTACAAGGTATAGTGTACATCTTCAGATCCAGTCAGTTCACGACATCCAGTCAGCAGGTGATGAGTCCTTTTGATTCAAGGGCTTGAGTTAGTTATACAGTTCGAGAAGTGTTGTATTTTCTTTATTCATCCATATTGAGTTGGGATAGTCGGGAGTCATGACCCAGCTACCTATAGTCAGTACTAGTAGAGGCTTCATAGATAGTCAGTAGAAGTTGATGTATTCCATTTCAGTTTTAGTTGTAAAAGCAGAGTTGTAATCTTGTAAATTCAATTTTGTATCTATCATATTCAGAAAAGAGTTATTTTCCGCAAATTTGTCTAGATTTATACTTTTAATTCAGTTGCTTATGAGTTATGCCAGCAGAAGGGTTAGCTTGGGGTCACTTGTGACCCTAAGCACCGTGTGACATCTCGGGACCTAATTTTGGGATGTTACAAAGTTCAATCCTGACGGCTCGATAAACAAGCACAAAGCTAGATTGGTGGTGAAAGGCTACACACAAGTTTGGGGAGTAGATTTTTCTGATACATTTTCCCCAGTAGCTAGATTGGATACAATTCAAATGCTTTTGGCTATAGCAGCACAAAAAAGTTGAAAGATTTTTCAAATGGATGTGAAGTCTGCCTTCTTGAATGGTGTACTGCTGGAAGAAATTTATGTGCAGCAGCCAGAAGGGTTTAGTGTATCAAGATATGAAGATATGGTTTATCTATTAAAGAAAGCTTATACGGCCTAAAGCAAGCTCCTAGAGCTTGGTATATCCGAATGGATAACCATTTGCTAGACTTAGGCTTTGAAAAACACTTAAGTGAATCTACTCTTTATGTCAAGAAAGTTGGCTCTAACATTATTATTATTTCTCTGTATGTCGATGATTTACTTGTGACAGGAAATAATATAACTTTGATTGAAGAATTCAAGGAGGATATGATGAAAGTCTTTGAGATGACTGATCTCGGCGAGATGACTTATTTTTTGGGAATGGAGATCAAGAAAACTCGAAATGAAGTCTTTATTTGTCAAAAGAAATACATGAAGGAGATTCTTAAAAGATTTAGGATGGAAGAATGCAAGAGTGTGAGTACTCCGATGAATAAAAAAGAAGAGTTGAAAAAGGATGATGGAGCTGAGCTAGTTGATGAAGGAGCATATCGAAGCTTAATTGGATGCTTGATGTATCTTACGGCAACAAGGCCTGAACTTTTGTTTCCTGTGAGTGTTTTATCCAAATTTTTAAATTGTGCAAGTGAGTTGAACATGATAGCTGCCAAAAGACTGGTTAGGTATCTTAAAGGAACTCTAACCTATGGTATCAAATTTGGTAAAAGTCAGAACTTCAAACTCTATGGATATTCTGATAGTGATTGGGGTGGCTCAACTGGTGATATGAAAAGTACTTCCGGTTATTGCTTAACTTTTGGATTAGGGTGTTTCTCATGGTGCTCAAAGAAACAGGAAAAAGTAGCACAGTCAACAGCTGAAGCAGAATTCATGGCAGCAGTAGCTATTGTTAATCAAGCAATATGGCTCAGGAAAATTTTGATTGATCTGCAGCTGGAGCAAGAAGAAAGCACTGCGATCTTTGTGGATAATCAAGCTGCCATAGCCATATCTAAAGATCCCGTGTTTCATGGAAGGACCAAGCACTTCAACATCAAGTTTTATTTTTTGAGGGAAGTGTAGAAGAACGGTGAAGTGGTTTTACTCTATTGCAAATCAGATAATCAAGTAGCGGACATTTTTACCAAGTCATTTCATTTTAGCAGGTTTGAGTTTCTTAGAGTAAAGCTGGGAATTTGCAGCTCCTTATCCAGGAGGAGATGTTACTATGTTTCAGTACCTGTTAGGAATGGGTCAAAAGACCTCAATAGATTTTTAGGATAGCAGTTTATTTTTAGTCATTATCCTAGTTTAATTGTTCCTATTTTCTAGGCATTATGCAGTGTTTTCAGCAGTCATTTTTGTGTTTCAGTTGTACTGCTACTCTATTTATTCTGATTGCTTGAAGCTAAATAAAACAGCTCTTTCAATTAGAATCATCTGACTGCTTCAGTTCATAACAAGTTCCAACAACTATGGATTGGAGAACTAAAGGTGCAGTCACACCTATTAAAGATCAAGGACAATGTGGTAAGTCTTTCACCTTAAAACACTCGATCTAAGTTATACACGCTAACAGTGTAAAGATTCTTCACGTTATCCATGTATTTGGCATGGATTCAATTAAAGCACGCTTGTAATAAGAAGTTACTAGTAGTAATTAGTTTATACGCGACCTTTAGTGTATATAACTAAAACTCTTAGCTTCTTGAAGGGCTTACTATTGGTTTTCGTGTTCTACTTTTCTATTACAAATAGGGAGTTGTTGGGCATTTTCTGCGATAGCAGCGACAGAAGGGATCACCAAACTCTCTACAGGAAAGTTGATCTCGCTATAAGAACAAGAGCTGGTGGACTGTGACAGAACGCGTGATGATCAAGGATGTGAAGGTGGTTACATGTAGGACGCGTTTGAATTCATAGTGAAAAACAAAGAAAAAACCAGAGCTAACCTCCAAAGAAAAAATCAGCTAAGCTGAAACTCAAAGAAGTAAAGCTCAACATGGAGAAAGCAACAGCTGAAGTAGAATGCCTGAAAGTAGAAACAATTGCTTGTAGGAAGAAATGGAAAAGGAAAAACCAGAACTAGCTTGTCTAAAATAGAGAGAATGAATGGCAGCAATTGCTGTTGCATCTCTTTAAGTTGAGTTGACCAGGACAAAATCAGAGATTTCACGACTTTGAGGAGAATAAAGAATCAAAAGCTTCTGAACATGCACCAGAGGCTGCAGTACCTCATCAAAGCTCAAGTCCAAAAGAAAATGTACAAACAAGAAATAGTGAAAACTGCTTCATCTCCAGATGTGAAGGTCGGAAAGAAAAAGAAAAAGTCCTTATTTCCACACATCTTAATGTTTCTGGGCAGAAACATGGCACGGGACAAGGCAAGATGACCATCTATGCTCCCATCTTTCTTGGTTTGAGGCGGGTAAATTCTTGTAGAATATTTATGTATATGCTAAGGAATTTTTATGTACAGTACTAAAATAATTCTCACTTTCTGGATGGCAAATTATAGAGGGCAGTAAGTTTGTCATAGGTTTGGCTCTTTCCATAAGCCTTTGCGTATTAAAGTTAGTTTGCGGCTTCAAATGTTTACTCCTCTTAGTTTTGTAAAAAGCTAGCAGCAAACTCCAAAGCTTTGCCTCCTGAAATATGAGTTTCCTGGTATTTCATGTTCCTATGGTTTATATAATACAACACATTGATTTTTGCTATCACTTGGCATACCTTTCACTGCTAATTCACCCCACAGCCATAACTATGTTCTTTGTAGCTACTTAAAATGGGCCATTTACTGTTAAGACTAGTTTCTTCTATTTTCTGAACTTAATTCCATGGGATGCTTACTACCTTCAGCAACACATGTAGTGTGTAATTCTATCTACCAAGGTCATGAGAAGAAATCAACTAATATTTATGCCTACCGAGATCTCATTTTCCTTAATCCTCTTCACTAACTACTAGGTTACATCCCCGGGTGCTCTTCTTTTTCTTTTCTTTTATCTGTAGTGTAATTTAGAAGGAGAGATCTCAGCAGAGGGGAGAATATTATCATTTGCAGAAAACTCAACTTATTGGAACTTTGTATTTTCTAGGTACCATCAGAAGTACATAATTAGTCCATGGAGGACTTTTACTCTTTAATAACGTGTAGAGCTCTGGCCCTCAGACAACTTAATTTGTCTATATAATTCTGGGAAAACATTGAATTTAATTACTCGCTTACTGTCTCTAGCTATGACTAACAAATCCTTACAAAAGAATTTTATATTCTTATCAAATAGAGATGAATGCCAAAGTGTGTCTGTCATGAGCGCTACTGTAGAAGCAGAATACGATTTCAATCATCAATGACCATTAGAAACATT
>NW_025855545.1:168966-192515 GCF_002878395.1 Capsicum annuum
GGGGGCGATGCTCCAGCATCTTTATAGGATCTTTTGTGCACTGATAGGAATTGAGATATGTTCGTTAGATGGGTTAACGTATGGAATCTCAACCCTACTACTTTGTATAATACTAGGTCTACAAGTACTCTTCATTGCTCTAAAAATAAAGAGGCTCTAGTATAGCCTCAACCACACAACAATGAAATATCTTTAAAATGAAGCCACACTAATGCGGAGTAATTCATGATGTCGATACAAAGTGGATAGAGGTCAAGCTGTCATGACCCGAACCGGGGCCCTGGCCGTGACGAGTATCCCGAAACATAAAGGCCCAAAACACCCATATCTGTCTGGTAGTCATGCACATAATTCATATGATAAAAAAAATGCGGAAGATATACAATATTACGGAAACATGGTCAGGAATCATACGAAACCAATAATGGGGAATAATGTCCCACAATTTCAACACAACATCTCTATAACGTCTACGAAATCTCTACTACATGGCTGAAACAAATATCTATCTGAAAACTGGGACAAGGCCCCCAGTAGACCCAAAACTAATAAATGATAAATGAAACTGCCAGATATCAGGCCGTCCAAAATATAGAAGGCTCACCAAGTGACTCTGCGAACCTGTCTGAGGAAATCTACTAATTTTTTGGACCCTAGACTATGCCTCCGAACTTGGGAGGGAAGGGGGTCAATACAAAAGTACTGGTACGCAGAGATATCAAAAGAAAACATAATATTTTTATAAAATATAGTTGAGAGCCATTATAAAGCAGTTTCATATCAAATCATTTGAAAACACATGGGCGTAATGTAATTGTTTTCAACAACAATGCAATACAGCTGAGCTAGGTGGAATACCCTACATATCACATTTACACCAACTGTCAAACCTCAGTTGCCACCGAGATTAGAGTATAAGTAAGAGAAAGACACATAAGATCACACAACAGGGTGTCCCAACCCAATGGCAGTGCACAAGATCATAAAGCAGGGCTCCTAACCATAGTCCCAATTTGGGAATGACATAAAGTCAGGTACGCAAGATCACAAAGCATGGTACCAAGTTCCCATGTCAGCAAACACGATCTCCAGCGATGAGCCCTTACACCCAAATGCCTTCTTCGGACATCCACCTATCTCATGAAAAATCAATGCATTCAAATTTTATCTGATTCAATCACATATCATATTTTGTAGGGTATCGTCATACCCAACTTGTAAGCCATTAATATCACATCAACATGTGCATAGTCATGTAAAAATAAAGATGCTTTATCATTTACAAGTAGTGAACAATAATCATTTCAAATTCATGCTCTCTTTTGTTAGTCACAATATAATATGGGGTATCAAAATATTATCATGGGAATATGAAAGAAATTTATCATCCATATTTATCAAACTTTCATGGAAAATCTCAAATCACATATGCATGGTTTCAACCATTGAAGTATATATGCAAACAATTCCCATGACATTCAGAAAAAATGACTTAAAAATCATATTAAAAGCAAGCTATTACCATTTTATTGAAAACCCCCATTTAAAAGCATGCATGTTCATAAAACTAAACTATCGCCTATGTTTACATAGGCACCGCCTATGCTATCGCCTATGTTTTCCAGGGGCCATGTGCGATTGGTTAAACGACGCATACTACTTTGAAAGTCCATAACTTCTTGCTCGGGTGCCGGATTATAGCAAAATTGGTATCGTTGGAAGGCTAACTCGAAAACCTATCATTTGACATATAGTAGGCTCTCTAATTCGACATATACAGAGAGTTATGGTTGATGGAAGCTAAAACAAGTTACAACGTCCACTAAAACTTAATCGATCGAAATAGTTTCAATTCGTCCTTGAGTTGAAGGACCTCTATGGTCTAAATTCAAGCTTGAATGGATTCAAATACTATGCAAATAATTAACATGCCATAGTGTCATAGGATTTATGTAACACCCCAATTTGCTGAACCGGAATACTACACGGTGCTCATGACCCTGAGGGACCACAAGCTAACACATGACTAATATTTGTACCTGTATACTACAAATCATAATATAATAATGTGGAATACATGGAGCTATAAGTCCATAAGGTTCAACTGAATACAATCATCTCGGCGAAAATACCCAAAAGAACTAAATCTGAACGTAAATCTGAAAGTAAATCTGAAAGTAGATCTGAAAGCCTCTAAACTGTCTGAATAAAGAGTTGAAGGAACATGTATCCAACTAACTCCGTAAAATTGAACTGAAGAAATAAATAAATGTATCAAATTGTATTGTCCTCGAATCAATGAGGACTCACTGTGTCTCTGCGAATGGAATGCTACCGCCACTGCTGGGCTGGAGCTCGTGTCTCGGAACCTATGGTGTAACATGAAAAGAAAGCACCATAGCGCAAATGCGTCAGTACAACTGGAGTACTGAGTATACGAGGAGGGTAGGCTAAACATAAAGGGTTTCATGCATAAACAACATTGACTGACTAATATGAACTTGGGAGTACAAACACATATATATAGAAACTGGGATCGTGAATACGTGATAACATAACCTGTAAGCTAATACATAGTTTACTGATAACTGTCATGACTGATACTGAAACTGATAACATGGACGACTGTATCTGACAGTCCTGTATATACTGAAATTTAAAGAACTATCTGAGTTCTTTTACTGAGACTGATACTAAAACTGTGGGAAGTAGTGTTTAACCGACATGCCCTATGTATGTCGTTATAGCTAAGCTAGGGTCCAATATCTGCCCCAACTGAAGGGGTGTCAATACCGCGCCACTAGTAAGGACAGCTGTGAGACCCTATACTGGCAGGTACTCAAATGAGAATAGTGGGAACCCTGAACTGACGGGTCAAGCCACGTCATCAACCCTAATCTGATGGGTTAAGATGTCTCAACCTACGCTAGCTAAGTAGTTCTGGAAAACAAGGATTGCTACTAAGAATCATACCCTAAATTGGAGGGTGAGTTCCCATCCTTGGGTTCACTCAGTGCTAACCTCTACTCCCATCTGGAGGGACTGGACATGAATAACTGGCTGTGCATGATTTAATCTTACTGGATTCCATTGACAGGCGGAATGTTACTGATATCTGACAACTGACTGAGATCATGAGGTTTTCCTAAGTCACATGATTGACTGAAGTCTATGGAATCATAGCTTGAGTTCGGATATCGTGAAACATGACATGGATCTAGGCATACAACTATGGTTTTCGGGTACAAGTACCCCCTGACTGACTTGATCATAAGAGTAGAATCCATAATATATAATATCATAAGTAGGGATCTCATACTATGTATGGCTATCAACAATGTATTGCATGGAAAGAATTTCATATCACATGGAAGTACTTACACAATCTTAATATCATGTTCGTTGCATAATCATATTGGCAACACATACTAATAGCATGGAAGTTTACATCTTGTTCATAAGTAGGATTTGCAAGTAAACACTTAGCATAATCTCATAAGAATAGTTCATGAGTATTCCAACAATATTTACAAGGAACATTATCAACATAGAAGTCATTGGAACATAAGGGCATATCATGAATCCTTCACTTAGTCACAATTTAGCTATATTGCATGATTTCTAGTTCCTTAGGCATTTTATCAAACACCTTACATGCACATCTTAAGCATAGGTGAATTCATCAAATTTTATACATCATGAACAACCAAATTTACATGTTTCCAACTCATATGATACCATGAATTCACAAAAACATATAAAGATTCCATCTTGGGAATCGCCCAATATCAACAATATGATCATCAACACCCAACAATATAGAAATCATACTTTATAATGAAAAAAAGGAAAACAAACAAGCATCAACATGGGTATGATCATATCACCACAATCAACCAAGCTTTTGTATTTTAAAGATTAATTCTTGAACTCTATAAATGAATTGAATCCATAGATGAACACTACTCATACCTTAGAAGGAAGATTCTTGATGATTGATGGAGGAATTTCCTTGAAATCGAATCTTGAAGCTTAATTATGCAACCCTAGTTGTTTCTCTCCTTTAGTGCTCTTGGATGATGAGCTTTGAGATGAAAATAGGGTTGTAATATGTTTAGAAGCTATATATTTTGTAGGGTTAAGTTTAGGGACGTGTAGGGAGTATTTAAAGACTTAATTACCTTTAAAATAACTCATAACAGAGTGTTTATGACACCTGGAATTGACTTAGGTGGCGCCCAAGTGATCGACTATGCTTGGGTTGGGCGGCACCTAACCATTCGCCTATGCTTAGGTTAGGCGGCGCCTAACTAATCTCCTATGCTTACTGTCTCTCATGAAAATAGACATAACTTTTTGGTCGGGTATTGGATTAAGGCAAAATTGGTATCGTTGGAAAGCTAATTCGATTCTCTACAATTCGGTGCATCTAAATCAACGAAAATACCATATTAACATCTAGTTATTCTCTTTCAAAGATGACGCTTGCAAAATCAAACACTAAAACTTGATGGATTCAAAAACTCTTAGCTTGTATTACCTTAAGTGACTCATATGAAGATGCTTAATGCATCATAAGCTATCCTATCACTAGGATATTCATTGTAAGTCATGTACTCAAATATGAATCACAACATAGGAGATTTAATACGTAGGAATACTTATTCACTTCCTAGCTTAGAAATATGCAGGGTATTACAATATCTCCCCCTTAGGAACATTTGTCCTCGAATGAGAATTTACTGAGAAGGGATACAAGACAATAGAACCTGAACTGAACATGTAGAACTGAAACTTAATATCATGACTAACATGTTAAACATACTGAACTCGTGCATATCTGATGCACGAACAAATGACACATGAATGCATGACTCAGTATGAAATGGTTAATAGGTACCAAGTTTATACTGGAAACATGAACGTGAAACTGAATAAGATTAAGGAGAACTGTTACCTTGAGCTTGATCTGAATTGGTGGGGAAGAGGTGAGGATACTTGGTATGTATATCTGCTTCTGCTTCCTAAGTAGCTCCCTCACGAGACTGATTTCGCCAAAGAACCTTGACTAGAGAGACTTCTTTGTTCCTCAATCTACGAGTCTGATAATCTAAGATTTCAACTGGAATCTCTTCATAAGAGAAGTTGTTCTGAATGTCGATGCTCTGAATAGGGACAACAACTGCTGAGTCACCTATGCACTTCTTTAGAAAAGAGACATGGAAGACTGGATGAAATGAGGCTAGATCTGAAGGCAACTCAAGATCATAAGCTACCTTGCCAAAGCGACAAAGAATTCTGAAGGGACCGACATACTGGGAACTGAGTTTTCTTTTCTTGCCGAACCTCTTCACTCCCTTCATGGGAGAGATCTTAAGATAGATATAGTCATTGACCTTGAACTTGAGACCCTTTCTACGAACATTTACATAGGACTTCTGTCGGCTCTGAGTATCCCAGAGTCTCTCTCTGATCAACTGAAATTTCTCTAAGGCAACGAATACTAAGTCAGGACCTATGACTGAGGGCCCACTAACTTCAAACCAACCAATCAGAGATCTACATATACTACCATAGAGAGCTTCGAATGGAGCCATCTGAATACTAGAATGATAGTTATTGTTGTCTGCAAACTCAATCAAAGGCAAGTGGTCATCCCAACTTCCATTGAAGTCAATTGCACATGCCCTTAGCATATCTTCAAGAGTCTGAATGGTCCTTTCTGCTTGACCATCTGTCTGAGGATGAAACGCTGTGCTGAGATGGACTTGGGTATCGAGACCCTTTTGGAATGCTTTCCAAAAGTGAGAAGTGAACTGGGTACCTCTATCTGAGATGATAGATAGTGGAACACTGTTTAATCTGACCAACTCCCTAATATAGAGTTTGGCATAATCCTCGGCGAAATAAGAAATACAAACAGGAAGGAAATGAGCTGACTTGTTCATTCTATCTATAATGACCCAGACTGAATCATGCTGATGATGAGTTCTAGGCAAACCCGTCACGAAGTTCATGTTAACTTCTTCCCACTTTGAAGTAGGAATGGTGAACTCTTGCATGGAACCACTAGGTTTCTGATGCTCTATCTTAACCTGCTGACATATAGAGCACTTAGCCACAAACTCTACAACATCTTTCTTCATCCCACTCCACCAATAGATTTCCCGTATGTTGCGGTACATCTTAGTGGCCCCTGGATGAATAGAGTATCGTGCACCATGTGTTTCTACAAGTATTTGCCGCCTCAATTCATCTACACCTAGAACACATAGACGACCCTGACAACGAAGAACACCATCTCTCCCTTGGAAGAAAACCTCGACTTTCTGATTTTGAACTGACTCTTTGAGCTTGACAAGGCTAGGATCCCTGTATTGTTTCTCTTTCACCTCAGAAACCAGAGATGACTCTAAACTACTATGAACACATACACCACCCTCTGAAGAATTTACTAAGCGAACGCCTAGTCTAGCAAGCTCATGGATCTCCTGAGCCAACTTTTTCTTACTATCCTCAACGTGAGAAATACTACCCATGGAGAGTCGACTGAGAGCATCGGCCACAACATTGGCCTTGCCCGAATGATAAAGAACACTCATGTCGTAATCCTTCAAGAGCTCTAACCACCTTCTCTGGCGAAGATTGAGATCTTTCTGGGAAAAGACATACTGGAGGTTTTTATGGTCTGTGAAGACATCTACATGAACTCCATAGAGATAATGCCTCCAAATCTTCAAGGCAAAAACTACCGTTTCTAACTCAAGATCATGAGTAGGATAATTCTTCTTATGTGGCTTTAACTGTCTGGAGGCATAGGCTATGACCTTACCATGCTGCATGAGGACACAACCTAAACCCACTTTGGATGCATAACAATAGACTACAAAGCCATCTGAACCATCTGGAATAGCTAGAACTGGAGCGGAGGTGAGTCGAGTCTTAAAATCTTGAAAGCTCTTCTCGCATAAATCTGAACACTGAAACTTAATATTCTTCTGAGTCAATCTGGACATGGGAGATGCAATAGAAAAAATCCCTCGACAAACCGTCTATAATAGCCAGCCAAACCCAAGAAACTCCTAATATCTGATGGAGATTCAGGTCTGGGCCAGTTTCTTACTGCCTTAGTTTTCTGAGGATCTATTCTAATACCATCACCGAAAATAATATGGCCAAGGAATGCTACTAATCTTAGCCAAAATTCGCACTTACTAAACTTAGCGAATAACTGGTGATCCCTGAGATTCTAAAGAACAATCCTGAGATGGTTTGCATGATCATGCTCTGTGCGAGAATAGACCAGAATATCATCTATGAAGACTATGACAAACATGTCCAAGTACTGCTTGAACACATGGTTCATCAAATCTATAAAAGCTGCAGGGGCATTGGTAAGACCAAATGACATGACTAAAAATTCAAAGTGACCATACCGAGTACGAAAAGCTGTCTTTGGAATATCACATTCTCTAACTCTAAGCTGATGATAGCCTAATATGAGGTCTATCTTGGAGAAGTAACTGGCACCCTAAAGTTGGTCGAATAGATCATCAATCCTAGGAAGAGGATATCTGTTCTTGATCGTGACCTTGTTGAGTTGACGATAATCAATACACTTCCTGAGAGAACCGTCTTTCTTGCACACGAATAATATTGGTGAACCCCATGGGGAAACGCTGGGTCTGATGAATCCCTTATCTAAGACATCCTTCAACTGATCTTTCAGTTCCTTGAGTTCTGCTGGTGTCATTTTGTATGGTAGAATAGAAATAGGTTGAGTATCCAGAAGAAGGTCTATGTTGAAGTCTATCTCCCTTTCAGGAGGAATGCCTGGAAGATCTTCGGGAAAGACATCTGAGTATTCATTAAAAACAGGGATTATTTCGAGGCTGGAATATTAAGAACTAGAATCTTTAACATGAACGAGATGATACACACACCCCTTAGAAATCATTTTCCTTGCTCGAAGGTAGGAAATAAGTTGACCCCTGAACGCTGAAATGCTACCCTTCTACTCTAGGACGGGCTCATTAGGGAACTGAAAATGAACTATCCTGTTTCTGCAGTTGACTGTGGCATAGTAGGAATGAAGCCAATCCATGCCGAGAATGACATCAAAATCAGTCATCTTTAACTCCACTAAATCTGTTGACATGGATTTCTAAGATATCATAACCGGGCAGTTCCTATATACCCACCGGGCTATTATGGTTTTACCCACTGGGGTAGAGATTGAGAAGAGCTCTGCTAGGACTTCAGGACTAATTCTAAAATCGCCTTTTATGTATGGAGTAACAAAAGACAAAGATGCACCTGGGTCTAGCAAAGCCTAAACATGAATATAGAAAATCTGTAACGTACCAGTAACAACATCAGGAGAATTTTCCTGATCCTACCGGGACTGAAGAGTATAGAGTCTATTTGGGCGTTGCCCACTGGTAGCACTGGAAATGGCACCCTACTGGTTCAGGCGACTAGACTGAGCTGTAAAATAATTTCGCTAACCCTGAAGACTTGGCTGCAGACACTTCCTAATTCTGTGGCCTGGTTTGCCACAACCAAAACAGACATCACTACTGGCTCTGCAAATACCCTTGTGGTTCTTACCACAAGTCTGACAAAAGGAATTCGTTCGGGCACTGCTAACACTGCCCTGAGATTTATAGCCTAGCGCTTTGTCTCTATTGCCACCTCTGAACTTTGGCACTAGAGCGCTGGCAGAGGAAGGAGCTGGAATGGTTAACTTGGATCAAAACTGCGAACGATTTCCTCCATCTAACTTGGGGTGAGCAAAGTTGAAATTACCTAACCTTGCTCTCTTATTCTGCCTCTCTCTAGTCTTAAAATTCTGCTCTTCTACTTGCTGGGCATAGGTCATAAGTCTTTCTAAGGTCATATCTGATCATCATCGTAGACCTATACTCATTTACCACGCTATCATTGACCCCTGACACGAACTTTCTCATCTTAGGTCTATTGTCTGCAACTACATAAGGAGCATACTTGACTAGCTGAGTAAATCTAAGAGAATACTCCCTAACCATCATATTCCCCTACCTGAGGTTGATGAACTCAAGAACTTTGGCTTTCCTTAGCTCTTAGGGAAAGAATCTGTTTAAGAAGACTGTGACAAATTCCTCCTACTCGATAGGGCCTGAATCATCTAACCTCTTAGACTTCCACTGTTTGTACCAATTATGAGCAATATCCTGTAACTGGTAGGCGGCTAACTCAGCACTCTCAATAGAAGTAACACCCATGATGTCAATGACCTTCTGGACTTGGTCAATGAACTATTGAAGGTCCTCATCAGACTTAGACCCATGGAAATATAGAGGGTTCATCCGGGTGAAGTCCCAAACCGTTGCTACTTTGGGAGTGGCCACTGGATTGGCCGGAATGATTGGTGGCCATTCATTCTGTGCAGCCATGGACTGAGCAAGTGTGGTAAATATAGCTCTAAACTCCGCATGGGAAACATGTTCGCCCAAAGGATCTTCAGGCTGAGGAGCTGGCTGGTTTCTTATCTTTGGGGCCATGGTCTGGAATAAGAGAAGAATGGATTAGACTGAGAGTTTAACTTGTGATTATGCTCACTAGCATGACATGACTAATGAAGAAAGGGGACTGTTCCTAAAACATATTATAGCCTCCCGCACATAAATGTGGCGTGTAACACACCCATGTACAAGACTCTACTAGATGCGGCTTTCGAGACTTCCTAGGACTTTATTAAACCTTAGGCTCTGATACCAAGTTTGTAACACCCCTATTTGCTGAATGGGAATGCTACACGATGCTCATGACCCTGAGGGACTAGAAGATAACCCATGACTGATATCTATACCTATATACTGCAAATCATAATATAATAATGCGGAATACATAGAACTGTAACAATCATGTGGGCAAAAATACCCAAAACAACTAAATCTAAACGTAAATCTGAAAGTAGATCTGAAAGCCTCTAAACTGTCTGAATAAGGAGTTGTAGGAACATGTCTCAAACTAACTCCGTAAAACTAAACTGAAGAAATAAATAAATGTATCAAATCATATTTTCCTCGAATCAATGAGGACTCACTGTGTCTCTGTGACTGGAATGCTACCGCTACTGCTGGGCTGGGGCTCGTGTCTTGAAATCTATGGTGTAACATGAAAAGAAAGCACCATAGCGCAAATGCGTCAGTACAAATAGAGTACTGAGTATACGAGGAGGGTAGGCTGAACATAAAGGGTTTCATGCATGAACAACACTGACTAACAAATATGAACGTGGGAGTGCAAACACATATATATAGAAACTGGGACCGCGTATACGTGATAGCATGACCTATAAGCTAATACATGGTTTACTGATAACTGTCATGACTGATACTGAAACTGATAACATAGATGACTATATCTGACAGTCCTGTATTTATTGAAATTTGAAGAACTATCTGAGATCTTTTACTGAGACTGATACTGAAACTGTGGGAAGTAGTATTTAATCGACATGCCCCATGTATGCCGTTATGGCTAAGCTAGGGTCCAATCTCTACCCCTACTGGAGGGGTGTCAATACCGCACCACTGGTAAGGACAGCTGTGAGACCGTATATTGGCAAGTACTCAAATAAGAAAGATGGGAACCCTGAACTGATGGGTTAAGCCACCTGATCAAGCCTAATCTGACGGGTTAAGATGTCTCAACCTACGCTGGGTACGTAGTTCTGGAACACAAGGATTGCTACTAAGAATCACACCCTGAACTAGCGGGTGATTTCCCATCCTTGGGTTTACTCAATGCTAACCTCTACACCCATCTGGAGGGACTGGACATGAATAACTCACTGTGCATGATTTAATCTTACTGGATTCCATTGACTGGCGGAATGTTACTGATATCTGACAACTGACTAAGATCATGAGGTTTTCCTGAGTCACATGACTGACTGAAGTCTATCAATCATAGCTTGAGTTTGGATATCGTGAAACATGACATGGATTTAGGCACACAACTATAGTTTTCGGGTATAAGTACCCCCAGGACTCGATGGAAGGAAACTGACACACATGATGACTTGATCATAAGAGTAGAGTCCATAATATATAATATCTTATGTAGGGATCTCATACTATGCATGGTTATCAACAATATATTGCATGGAAAGGATTTCATATCACATGGAAGTACTTGCACAATCTTAATATCATGTTCGTTGCATAATGATATTAGCAACACATACTAATAGCATGGAAGTTCATGTGGGTTGTATGGTTATCATACATCTTGTTTATAAGTAGGATTTGCAAGTAAACATAGCATAATCTCATAAGAATAGTTCATGAGTGTTCCAAAACATTTACAATGCACATTATCAACATAGAAGTCATTGGAACGTAAGGGCATAGCATGAATCCTTCACTTAGTCACAATTTAGCTATATTGCATGATTTCTAGTTCCTTAGGCATTTTATCAAACATCTTACAAGCACATCTTAAGCATAGGTGAATTCATCAAATTATACATCATGAACAACCAAATTTACATGTTTCCAACTCATATGATATCATGAATTTAAAAAAACATATAAAGATTCCATCTTGGGAATCGCCCAATATCAACAACATAAGGAAAACAAACAAGCATCAACATGGGTATGATCATATCACCACAATCAACCAAGCTTTTGAATTTTAAAGATTGATTCTTGAACTCTATGGACAGATTGAATCCATAGATGAACACTACGCATACCTTAGAAGGAAGATTCTTGATGATTGACGGAGGAATTTCCTAGAAATTGGATCTTCAAGATTAATTATGCAACCCTAGTACTTTCTCTCCTTTAGTGCTCTTGGATGATGAACTTTGAGATGAAAACACTGTTGTAATATGTTTAGAAGCTATATATTTCGTAGGGTTAAGTTTAGGGACGTGTAGGGGGTATTTAAAGACTTAATTACCTTTAAAATAACTCATAACGGAGTGTTTTTGACACCTGGAATTGACTTAGGTGGCGCCCAAGTTATCGCCTATGCTTGGGTTGGGCGGCGCCTAACCAATCGCCTATGCTTACTGTCTCTCACGAAAATGGGCATAACTTTTCGCTCGGGTATTGGATTAAGGTGAAATTGGTATTGTTGGAAAGGTAATTCGATTCTCTACAATTTGGTGGGTCTAAATCAGCCAAAATACCACATTAACATCGAGTTATACTAGTTCAAAGATGAACCTTGCAAAATCAAACACTAAAACTTGATGGATTCAAAAACTCTTAGCTTGTATTACCTTAAGTGACTCATATGAACATGCTTAATGCATCATAAGCTATCCTATAACTAGGATATTCATTGTAAGTTATGTACTCAAATATGAATCACAGGATAGGAGATTTCATACGTAGGAATACTTATTCACTTCCTAGCTTAGAAACATGCGGGGTATTACAATTTATGGCTTCGGGATTATCAACGCATCGGAATCATGGTCTATATTGTAGCCTGAAATGGTAGGCGTTACGTTATCTCCCCCTTGGGATCATTTGTCCCCGAATAATTGATAGAATGTCGAAGTCTTAAGGATATGGGATAATGCGGACATGATATGTTCCCTAAGAAAGAATACACTAATCGAAAACATGACTATAAGATTGGAACACTGATGTTTTAAATGCATATGCCGGACATGCATATCCGAGGCATGGAATACACAACTGAAGTGACTCATAGTCTGAATTCTCATAACTAATCATGCATATCTGATGCATAGATTTGTTACTGAGTTGTTCTCATGAACGCAGAACTGAATACACTGATAAGCTGAACTTTTCTATTGAACATGCATTTCTAATGCATGCATATCTGACTGAACTAACGTATGACGTATCACTGAATACGCAATGATAACTGGTGCAAAGCTTGTAATACGAATCTATGCATGCAGCTGAATGGGGTATCTCCCCCTTGGGACCCTATGTCCCTCTATGAATGCTCAATTCACTAAGATACTTGGAAAACTGAGGCGATTCACAGGGAACCTACAAATTGAATCATAACTAAATATCTGGAATCTGAATTTAATGTCTGATGCATGAACTGGGGTATACTCGTAACTACTGGTATACTCTGTCTTGGAATAGTAGCATGTCTGAGATTTCGAGTAGCATGAATAAATGCAAAGACGAAAAAACAAGTCATGCAAATTTGACTGCTAAACTGACTTATTGGCCATACAGACTCAATTATACTACACCCTCATACTTAACTGGAGTATCTCTTCAGCACAATTCTCTAAAGAAATTCTAGCAGTAATAAGGAGCCATGAATCTTGGGTATGGATTACACAAGACATCCGAATGGGGAAATCACAGTATTGACACTACTCTGCAGTCTAGAATATAGACATATAACTACTAAATTAGGATAGAATTTTCAGACCTTTGGCAATACAACTTATTACTTTCAGGCTTAGCGCACTTCCCGAATATCCCTTAACTATACTATTCCCTATAAATGTCATATTCATTCAACTCAGCTTAAAATTCTCATATGAGAATTGACAAATCTTTCTACTAATGTCGGAAATAATTTAATCCCTTCGCCGTGATCAAGCCTAACTCTAAATCACAAAAAATACAACATGCCAGATCACGCTATTATTCTAAACCATATGATGCAATCTTCTATATCTCCTTTAAAGATCACATCCTAAGTATAACATGCCTTACCACTTCAATGGCTACTTTGAACTCTTAATATGAAGTCGCTAATGCATAGTACGACCTTCCACTACAATCCTAAAATGTCATTCAAGCCTAATTTATAACCACATGTTAACTATAAGGCAATCACCCATTAATACATACTTCACATAGTTTCTAAACTATTATCAATATAACTCCCACACGCTATCCTAAAAACATACACACACCAACTTTTCCACTAACCATCACATATATCAAAGACTTGGCCCCAAATCTTACTTCATACTTATGGCCATATCTAAACAAGTATACTATGATCTTCCATCAATAAGAACATTTACATTATCACCACTATCATTGCATAGGAAGGGTCACTAAAAGGTTAAAACATAAGACCCTCAAGAGTGAAAAGATCTTTATACGGGACTGAGCACACTATAAAGAGTGAGTACATGCGTCATGAGTTGCATGACCTCAACTAGAGTTCATAACATAAGGAAAGTGATTCCGGCTACTTGAATGAACTAGAACTCATTATCTTGGAACTGGAAGAGTACGTGACTCTCTATCATATACCGGAATCATGAACTATGATCACAGAACTGAATAATAAGGCATGAGTAAGCATCCGGATAACTAAAAAAAATACTGAGGTAGGAATGGGTTGAGATCTACCCTCACTTTCTGATGTTCTAAATCATACTTCATCACTACTAGAATCTAAGAGCCTTACTTGGTCATTCGT
This sequence comes from Capsicum annuum, assembly GCF_002878395.1. Taxonomy (NCBI): domain Eukaryota; kingdom Viridiplantae; phylum Streptophyta; class Magnoliopsida; order Solanales; family Solanaceae; genus Capsicum; species Capsicum annuum. The sequence goes on from NW_025855545.1 coordinate 183,406, forward strand.
TCTATTATCTCCCCCTCAGCTTCACGTCATCATCTAGAGTTTGGGAGATCCTTTACCAGATTCTAACTAAACTACACTTATTGCACTCTAGGGTCTGAAAAAAAATGACAATGCATGCATATCATAGAACTTAACCTGAATGATTACCTTCTGGGATACATTAGTTTGTACACTTATTTCTATTGGTTCAACCTTCAAAACTCAAACTTAGATTCTAACACTTAACATGGATATCACCAAGCCTTTGATGAACCAAACCACTTTTGACATAGCGTACTAATATCGCGACTCCCAACTTATGCCTCATTACTCTGAGAATCAAGATCATATAAAAGGCTTAACACTATCAATCAAAACTCTTTAATCTAGCTATTTAGAACCCATATAAAATCTGCTAGTCTTTCCCCATCTAGCAACTCAACGGTACTACTAGCCACACGTAATATGTAATAGCCTTAGAAAGAATGCCGCAACCTCATGTCACCTTAGGCATACTTCTACATCACACATACAATATCATACATCACTATGAATCAAATAAACTTAATCTATTGCATGCACCGTTCAAGCCTAATAGATCACTTCTATACAACTAATATTCATTAACCAAGAAATCTTCACATCCACCTTCATGGACATCAACTATTCAAACATAATATCTAGTGCTATGCATGATTTACAGCCCAACCTTACACAAAATTTTCACTTGGAAACTATAAATAAACATCATGAAACACTAGTGCACTAGAACTTCATAACCATAATAATCGATCCTGACCTAACGGTTTTCCTTATCATAATCCATTAGTATGTACTATTTCAGAACCTCAAACCTACTAATTTAATCCCACAAAACATGCATCATCAAACTTTTGCCACTATTTACCACCACACCATTTAAATTCAAGCCTATAGTTTAGTATCAATCATCTACCACCAATAAAGAATGCAACATAATATAAATATACTAATCCATCAAATTGGGACATTCTACCCAAATATCTCAAAAATATACTACATACCTTCTCACAAGTAGCACTAGTTTACAACTACCAATGAAAAGAGGGTCAAGGGGGTTAAAGCCTCATAATAGACATTGTTAACCTTATCCTTATATTATAACCCCGTACAATCGTATCTACTTATTCTGCTTTCTCACATCACAATTACTTACCCAAGCATACATTTACACTACCTTCAAGGTCCACAACAACCATGAGTCTATACTTATAACCTACTGGCTAATCTGGCTATTTTCATACTTCAAGCAATGACAATTCACCTTGCCTAATAACTCCTTCTCTATTTTCTACTAATAAACTAACACACACGGATGAATCATCTCTTTACCGGCCCAATCTCATGCAACCAGATTCAGCTATACATATATTAAACCTACACAAGAACAACAAGTTGGACAACAAGTTGCTAGTGAATTGAAATAGGCCTCACACGGCTTCACTAGACTTTGATTTTGTATTTAGAATAAGAAAATGGGAAGAATGACAAGTCAACCGTGCTAGTGAATTGAAAGAGCCCCACACGGCTTCACTAGACTTTATTTTTCAACAACACTTTGATGACAATATTTCATGAGATAGAGATTTAATATGAAATATTCAATGAACTAAGAATTCACATCTTAGTCTGTAGAAATAAAATCGAAATCAAACACTTCCTCCATGAACTACCATACTGTCCATACATGCTGCTAGCTACCAAATTATTTTATCACTATAAAGGGGTAAATCATCCTCACTTTGACTTCTTACTTTGTGACTTCACATCACAAATTTCTTGGTCTAATTTCATTACCAATAGGTCATGACAACAACACTTTAACACATACTACTATTCGGGTGGAAATACAGTTCTAATATTCTGCTACACCTTATTATCTCTGAAGCATGACACTGGCAACATATGTTCTGAAAAAAATTGAATACACTTAATATTGCAGGCTGAAAAGCACGATTTCAGCAAAATCAAGGTTCACACTAGAACCAACACACTCTGAAGAACCAACAGACTCTTCTCAAGTCCTTACAAAAATCTTATATGATTCGATCAGAACAAACCATACCATTTAGACTCTAAACTTCTATACTTGAATCGGCCTAATGATGAGACATGTCTGAGAATGTCCGAGTAAGGAAAGAATTGGGATGACTATAAATTTTGTAGGGGCGACACCATAGCATGATTTTAAGTATGAAAAAGGAACATCTGACTATATTGCACAAACTAGAACATGAAGAAAGAGAGACATTCCTAAACACCTAGTAGCCTCCTACTTATAAGTGTGGCGCGCTACACACCCATAAACAAGACTCTACTTGATGCGATTTTGCAGATACCTTGGGACCATGAACAGTTCTTTGATACCAAGTTTGTCACGACCCGAACCGGAGCCCTGGCAGTGACGAGTATCCCAAATCATAAAGGCTCAAAACACCCCTATCTATCTGGTAGTCATCCACATAATTCATATGATAAAAAATACAGAAGATAAACAATATTACAGAAATATGGTCAGGAATCATATGAAAGCAATAATGGGGAATAATGTCCCACACTCTCAACATAACATCTCTATAACGTCTGCGAAATCTCTACTACATGACTGAAATAAATATCTATCTGAAAACTAGGAAAAGTCCTCCAGTAGACTCAAAACTAATAAATGATAAATGAAACTGCCAGAGATCAGCCTTCCGAAATATAGAAGGCTCACCAAGTGACTCTGCGAATCTGTCTGAGGAAATCTACTAATTTTCTAGACCCCTAGACTGTGCCTCCAAACCTGGGAGAGAAGGGGATTAATACAAAGTACTGGTATGCAGAGATATCAAAAGAAAACATAATATTTTTATAAAATATAGTTGAGAGCTGTTATAAAGCACTTTCATATCAAATCATTTGAAAACACATGGGCGTAATGTAATTGTTTTCAACAACAATGCAATGTAGCTGAGCTAGGTGGAATACCCTACATATCACATTTACACCAACTATCAAACCTTAGTTGCCGCGGATATTAGACTATAAGTGAGGGGAAGACACACAAGATCACACAACAGGGTGTCCCGACCCAATGGTAGTGCACAAGACAACAAAGCAAGGCTCCTAACCATAGTCCCAATTTGGGAATGACATAAAGTCAGGTATGCAAGATCACAAAGCATAGTACCAAGTTCCCATGTCGGAAAACACGGTTTCCAGCAATAAGCCCTTACACTCAAATGCCTTCTTTGAGTATCCACCTATCTCGTGAAAAATCAATACATTCAAATTTCATCTGATTCAATCACATATTATATTCTGTAGGGTATCGTCATACCCGACTTGCAAGCCATTAATATCACATCAACATGTGCATAATCATGTAAAAATTAAGATGCTTCATCATTTACAAGTAGTGAACAATAATCATTATTTCAAATTCATGCTCTCTTTTGTTGGTCACAATATAATATGGGGCATCAAAACATTATCATGGGAATTTGAAAGCAATTTATCATCCATATTTATCAAACTTTCATGGAAAATCTCAAATCACATATTCATGGTTTCAACCATTGAAGTATATAGGCAAACAATTCCCATGACATTCAGAAAAAATGACTTAAAAATCATATTAAAAGCAAGCTATTAGCGTTTTATTGAAAACCCCCATTTAAAAGCATGCATTTACATAAAACTAAACCCATGAGATTTGATGATAACCCCACGTACCTCTATATGCGAATATGATAGGTGCTTCTTGAAGCCTACGTTGCGGAGATTTTAAATCTTCAATTTGTTTTGAAAACCCATGGTTGAATCTTGAACTAGTTGGGTTTTTATTTTGAAATCTTAGAGAGAGTTCTTGAACAATTTTGATGAATGAAGGTGTATTTTGGGGTCTTTGGGAACTGAATTTAGTGTTTATGGCAATAAGGGTGGGAAAAGGACCATTTTGCCCCAAAAATGTAGTGTTTAAGTCACTTGAAACCTTTACATAGGTGCCGCCTATGCTATCGCCTATGTTTACATAGGCGCGGCCTATGCTATCGCCTATGTTTTCCAGGGGCCATGTGCGACTGGTTAGGCGATGCATAGTATTTTGAAAGGCCATAACTTCTTGCTCGGGTGCTGGATTTTAGCAAAATTGGTATCGTTGGAAAGCTAACTCGAAGAACTATTATTTGAAAAATAGTAGGCTCTCTAATTCGACATATACAGAGAGTTATGGTCAATGGAAGCTGACACAAATTACAACATCCACTAAAACTTAATCGATCGAAATAGTTTCAACTCGTCCTTGAGTTGAAGGACCTCTATGGTCTAAATTCAAGCTTGAATGGATTCACATACTACAAAAATAATTAACATACCATATTTGCATAGGATTTATGGATTCAAGATTATCAACACATCGGAATCATGGTCTATATTGTAGCCCGAAATGCGGGGCGTTACACAAGCAAATACCTGTTCATCCTCTAAGCTCCAATAATGAACTAGTGATCGGCACTGATCTTCTTCAACATTATCTGGACAATGAGCTAACTTCTCAATATAACATATCCACTTGTTTTTACTTCATGCTTTACTTCTTTCCATTTAGTTCCAAGTGACATCATTAAAATATGCCTCATATCATCAGTTGCATCAGTATTGTCCTACACATATATTTAACATACCACTCATTGATATAGAAAAAATATATAAAAACAACATTATCTTAATATATAGGTTTTGGTTATACTAAGTACCTTAATTTGATCCCACATTTTATTCTTGTACATTTTAGGAACAAGTCTTCAATCTGTATAATTAAGTGGCGCTAAGATGCCATTTCGCGCTAGCACACCAAGTTTTGAACTCTATCTAGGTCTTTCTGGTCTAATAACCTGATCATATTCATTCAGTTCAATATGTAAATTGCCACCATCTTTCCCCCATCCTGAGTGCATCATAGTAGGACCCCTACAGTGTTTAAGCTGATCTTCAGTCTCACTAAAATCTATAAGTAATCAAATATAAGATGACAACATACCCAATGTATTCATATAAAGGCAAAATTATTATTCATAAAAATTAAGTTATCTAACAACTTTTTATTATAGAAGGAAAAAAAGATATCATGAATAGTTAATACCTGAAAGAGCTTTGATATCCTGTAAATCAGTTTTCGATGAGTTACTGGATTGGAGTTGTCTTTCATTAGTGGCCAGTTTTGCGGTGGTAGAGGCATTTATGGACTTCCTATTTGTTGTTTTTGTTGCTTCGTAGAATCATATAAAATCTCACCTTGACTAGAATTTCTCTGTCTTTTAGTTACTATTTCCATAAAGTTCCTCAAAAACTATGAATCCTGCCAAAGTTTAAAAAATAATTCTACTACACATGAATATTAATAATATCTAACTATCAGACAAGTAATAAGAAACATAAATATATGAGATTTTAACAACTAAATGATATAATAATAAACAGCAAAATCACTATTTTTCAATAACCATTCGTACTGAAATAGTAATCAAACTGTAATAATATGAACTAAGACATATCATCATCTTCATCATATGATTCATTATATTCCAGAGTTTGTGGGTCAATTTCTGTTCCTGGTACTCCTTTTCTAACCCATTCAATGTCCTCTTCACTTTCAAATATAGTATCATCTAGTGTTGCTCAGGCCACTGTAAGCATAAAATGGATTATATAAACTTAAGCAATCTTATACATAATCAATCCTATCCATAATCCTTTATATTATTCAGGAACGCTGAACTTAATTATTTTCAAATCCACATAATAATAGTAATTCAATAAAAAAATTACTTACCTGAATTCTCCATGATTTTAGCGGAAGCAAATGCGTAATAGCAAAAGTACTGAATTGTTTCTCTCTTTACCTTACTTTTACAATAATTATGATGGAGCTTATTCTTATTTTGGCAGAGAGAGGACCCCTTTTATAATGAGAATAATCAATTATATTTTCACGTTCCATCAACGTAATTGGTGGATACAATCATTATCCTACTAGGAGTGAGTAATTGTGGATACAATCCTACTAGGAGTCAGTAATTATCCTACTACGTAACTTTCCATATAAATTAAGGATTTAACTTATTCCATTATTATTAAACCAATAAATAAATTAATTATGTGGGCCATAGAAATTTACATTCTCCCACTTGGCACACAAAATGTTAATTTAATGGTTTAATAGGTACGTCAATCATGTGCACTATTAATGTTAAATCCAACATCATTTGTCATCATTAAATAAATCAACTAAAATGAGTCATGGCAGTTGTACGTCCCTTTACTTGACATAGTTCCTTCCATGTACTACAATATTAGTCTATTACCTAACATAACCTTTCAAATACATAATGGGTCCAACGATAATACTTAGAATCCTTTATCTAAGTCAGAACTTGTCATCATTATTCACAATATTATGTATACAAGAGAAAACAGGTAACAACAGAAACATATATAATTTGAGCTCAAAGTGTCAATTTCATAAACATAATAAAGTCTTTACATAAAATCATTCATTGCTATCAATAAGACCCATCCTTTCAACATGTTCAATAAATGTTTTGGGCAGTAATCCTTTCATCAAAGGATCAGCAATCATAAGCTTAGTGCCAATATGTTCAATTGACACTTTATGTTTCTGGACTTCTTCTTCAACCGAAAAGTATTTCAATTTCATATGCTTAGCACCTTTTGAATACTTATCATTTTTAGAGAAGAAAACTGCGGCGGTATTATCACAATAAATTTTCAGCGGCCAGGCTATATTGTCGACTAGTCCAAATCCTGAAATAAAATTCTGAAGCCAATTATCCTGGACTATGGCCTCAAAGCATGCCACAAACTCGGCTTCCATAATGGATGCAGCTATAATAGACTGCTTCGCACTCTTCCATGATATTGCTCCTCCACCTACCAGAAACAAATATCCAAATGTGGATTTTCTTGTATCCACACAGCTAGCATAATCTGAATCTGAATATCCAACCACATCTAGATGATTAGATCTTCTATAAGTGAGCATATGATCTTTCATTCCTTGTAAGTATCGTAATACTTTCTTTGCATCCTTCCAGTGATCTATTCCAGGTTTACTTTGATATCGACCCAGCATTCTAATAGCAAAATTGATGTCTAGTTTTGTACATGTTTGGGAATACATAAGACTCCCAACTATTGATGCATAAGGAATATCTTTCATTTGCTTTCGTTCCAAGTCATTCTTTGGACATTGATTGAGACTAAACTTATCTTCTTTTTGAATTGGAACGGGACTTGATGAGCATTTTTTTTTTCTAAATCTCTCTAATACTTTATTAATATAGGTTTTTTGAGACAATCCCAACAGTCCTTGTGATCTATCTCTAAATATTTCTATTCCAATCACATAGAATGCCTCACCCATATCTTTCATTTCAAAGTTATTAGAGAGATATTTCTTGGTATCATACAACAAACCAAGATCATTACTAGCTAGCAAGATGTCATCAACATACAAGACTACCATAATAAACTTACTCCCACTGATCTTCAGATATATACACCGATCAATAATGTTTTGCTTAAATCCAAAGGTCACAATTGTTTTATTAAACTTAAGATACCATTGTTGGGAAGCTTGTTTAAGTCCGTATATTGACTTCTTAAGTTTACACGCCATGTGTTCCTTTCCTTTAATAGAAAACCCCTCAGGTTGATTCATATAAACTTCTTCCTCCAAATTTCCATTTAGAAAAGCCATTTTCACATCTATTTGATATAGGTCTAAGTCATAATGATCTACCAAGTCCATTATAATTTTGAGTGAATCTTTTCTAGAGACAGTTGAAAATGTCTCTTTATAGTTAATGCCATCTTTTTGAGTAAAAACTTTGGCAACAAGTCTAGCCTTGTGATGTTCGATGCTGCCAGTTGAGTCGCGTTTGGTCTTAAAGACCCATTTACCCAACTCTTTTGCAAACTTCAGGTAATTAAACAAGGTCCCAAACTTCATTCTGTTCCATAGATTTTAACTCATCTTTCATAGCATTTATCCATTTATCAGAATTATTTCTTTCAATGGCTTGTGAAAATGAAAATGGATCATCATCAATTCCCAAGTCAGTTTCTGACTCATGTAGATATACCAAATAATCATCAGAAATAGCAAATCTCCTTTGTCTTTGAGATATTCTTGATTCTACTTCTTGTGGCTCATCTACTACAAGTTCATCAATTATGGCTTCATTAATAGAAATATTAATTTGTTGTTCTTATTGATTACTTTGTTGTACAACATCTTCAGGAACAACAAATTTAAAAGAAGTATAGGGTAGAGGAATTCATACTCTAACTTCTTTAATTTCCACATTACGTGGTTCTTCACTCCCACTAACTTTGCCATTCTCAATGAATATAGTGTTTTCAGTTTCAACTATTCTCGTACTATAATTAGGACAGTAAAATCTATACCCCTTTGATTTTTCTGGATAACCAATGAAGAAACCACTGATTGTTCTTGAATCCAGTTTATTTTCTTGTGGATTATAAACTCTAACTTCTTCCGGGCAACCCCAAACATGCAGGTGCCTCAAACTAGGTTTCATACCAGTCCACAGTTCAAAAGGTGTCTTTGGGACTGCTTTACTAGGAACCATATTTAGCAAGTTAAAGGCAGTCCTTAAAGCATACATCCATAAAAAAGGAGGTAAAGATGAATTACTTAACATAATCCTAACCATATCTATTAATATACGATTACGCCTTTCTGTCACACCATTTTGTTGTGGTGTGCCAGGCATTGTGTATTGAGCACATATGCCACACTTTATGAGGAATTTAGCAAATGGACCTGGGTGTTGTCTACTTTCATCATATCTTCCATAATATTCACCACCTCTATTAGACCTGATTATTTTCACCTTTCTATCTAGTTGTCTTTCAACCTCAGTAATAAATACCTCTAAGGCATTAATCGCTCAAGATTTTTCATGCAACAAATAGATATAACCATAACGTGAAAAGTCATCAATAAAAGTGATAAAATATTTTTCTTTATTGAAAGATGTGATATCAAAAGGACCACATATATT
>NW_025855545.1:195515-212920 GCF_002878395.1 Capsicum annuum
CAATTAGTTCATTATGGTTTAATAAAGTTTGGAAAATTTCAAAATAACCCACAAGTTTTTAAATTTACACTTTGATTCAAATTTTAGTTAATATATAACGGGGAACGAAGGGAAAAAAGGCATTTTTTTCTCTCTCCTTATCCGTTGTTATTTTCTCTCTCTTCGCGATATTTGTTGTTCATTGTTTCTGCTGCTTTATTCATCATATTCTCATTCATTATCATCATCTTATACTTCATTATCAACTTCATATTCTTCTTGTTGACCATTGTTGTTGTTGTTGTTGTTGTTACTCCAACTGCTGCTCTTTGACCAAATTCTTATGTCAAATTTTATTTCGTAAATCACTTTCAACTTTGGAATTTACTTGAGAGGAAACTTTGGTAATTCAGATTATGCTTTTTAGTTGAATCTGGGTAACTACTAGTGTGTTGTTTTTTCAACAATAGTTTGCACGTGAACATGAATGCAATACAAAAGCAATCTGTTTAAACAGATCCATTATCCGCGGCACCAGATAAATGTTCTTTTGTAATAGTAGACTTATGTTGGATTCATGTTTAAGGGTTCTAAGTGCCTGTAATATGATTATGAATCGTATAGATGGGTATTCTATTGCACCAGATTAGTAATCTGTTTCAACAGATAAATAATCTGTTTCATCAGATTACTAATATGTTTCGAACAACAAAATACAACTCCTGTCACACACAAAACCTAACAGATAACTCATATGTTCTTGCTATTGATACTAGAATCAAATTATTCCTTAACTGTAGACATGTCATTCCTTAAGAAATAGAAATATATAGCACGAAAATTAAATAAGAAATAAAAAGTCAAGTTCATCAAACATAATTTTTTATAAAACAAACAAAAAATACATAGATAACAGAAAAAAAAGATTAATTATTATTAACATCATTATTATTTGTATGGCTAGCCGGTCAATCTTCAAAGGGCAGCAGCAGCGCCCTACTTAGCCTGCGAATCTCCCGCAACATCCTTACTCTGACAGCGGCCAACTCCTAATGCAGTTCATGAACCTCCTTCTGCAGTTCCCTCATGGAGTCTCGTAAAATAGCGACATCCCATACAGGATCAAACATATCTAAAAAATGCATAAGTTGACAAAATACACACGTAAACACAAAAGTAAAGAAAAGAAGAATTCGAATGTAATGTAATACAACGTATATTTACACAAAAATCAAGAAAAAGACTTACTAGAAATAGGAAAAAGCTATCAAGTCCTTGAAGAGAAAGTAGTTGAAGGTGTAACAAGAGCGAGGAATAAATAGTGTGTAGTACAACGAACGATTGAGTAAGGAGGGATCTATTTATAGAGGATTGAACATGAATGAGTTAGGCAAAAAATTATAACTGTTCACCTCCATTTATTAATGACATTCTTGATTACTGTAAAAAGTTATGACTTAATTAAATTAATCAATATAATGATAAGTCATGACTTTTCAGCTTTATTATTATTAATAATTAGTTCTTTCTAGGAACCGTTTTTCACACTATTTTGGACAACAGATAATATATCTGTTGCATCAGATAAATCATTTGTTACAATAGATATATCATGATTTGCAATAAATAGATAACCTGTTGCATCAGATAATATATCTTTTGCAATATATAATATATATTTTTTTTAAAAAAATATATTATCTTCATGAAATCTAAATTTTCTGACTTTTTAATTATATAAATTAGTAAAGCATATTTAAAGGCCCAACTGTTCACCTCCATTTATTAATGACATTCTTGATAACTATAAAAATTTATGACTTAATTAAATTAATCAATATTATAATAGGTCATGACTTTTCAGCTTGAAGCTTAGCTTTATAATTATTAAAATACTTAGTTCTTTCCAGCAACCATTTATTTTTTACACTGAGTTGTACGACAGATTATATATCTGTTGCATCATATAAATCATCTATTACAATAGATATATCATCCGTTGCAACAAATAGTTCAACTGTTGCATCAGATAATATATCTGTTGCAACATATAATATATATATCTTTTAAAAAAAATTATCATCATGACATTCAAATTTTTTGACTTTTTAATTATATAAATTAATAAAGAAGATTTAAAAACAAGAATATTTCTGGTGAGTTTTTTACCATTTAAATTGCGTTTATCATTTATTTCCTTATTCTTTTATGTGAAAAGAAATGACTTAATTAAATCAAGATGGTGGTGACCTAATCTTTCCTTTTCTTTAATAGCCATTTTTATTAATTGAGTTATGGCAACAAATTGTATATCTGTTGCATCAAATAACCCATCTGTTTCAACAAATATACCATATGTTGCTATAAATCGACCATCTTTTTAAGGAGCTTTTTTGATTTTTTCTAGCTGATTCATAAGTCACAACAGATGAGGAGTTTGATACATCAGTAGCGTTTTTTGTTTTTGTTTGTTTGTTGAATGTGTTTAGACAAAAGTCACAGTCACGACTATTCATTAACTTTTTTCTTAAAAATCATATCATCATATATATATATATATATATATATATATATATATATATATCTTAATTGAATTAATCCAATATTGTGGCTCTTTTTAAATTAAATAATCTTTCTTTTACGATTATAATACATTTAGTTCCTTATTATTTATTAACGAACCATTTTTAGGAGATTTTTTCATCATGACCGCATCCCTAACTCCAACCACCGATATGTTTTGAATAGGGAATAAATTGAATGATAATTAAATATTGAATAAGAATTAAAAATTCAAAATCGACCAAACCAAACCAAACATATACATGGATTTTTTTTGAATCCGTTATAGGTAGATCAGATATAAAAAAGGGAAATATATACGCTAAAATAAAGAAAAAATAACCTAATTATTATTATTATTATTATTACTATTATTGTCAACCTAACAATTTTCATCCGGCAGCAGCAGGGCCCTCCTCATCCTTGCTCGAAAGTCAGCCAAATCCCTTTGGAATTCATCAAACTACCTTTGAAATTCCTGCAAGGACTCGATATGAACCTTCTTGTACGAATCTGGATCTGACATATTAGTATTGTAAGTATAGTAGAATGAACGAGTGTGAGTGAGGAGGCCAGACGGACCTATTTATTAAATGATTGAGAATTGGAAGGGACTGGACTTAGTCAAACAAAAAGCCACGATTGTTCATGTCCCTTAAAAGGAAAAATTACACAAATCCCATATTTAAGACACCATATTACACAATATCCCTTAATATTTTAAAAAATTACATAAAATCCCGGATTATATTTATTAGTGATACATATGCTATATGTATCACTGCTTAACATATGTATCACAATTTGAAATTCTGGGATAAAATGTAATTAGCAAACTATTCGGGATTCAATGCAATATTGCTGAAACTATCCAGGATTTATGTGTTGTGTGTGTTACTTAAATAATACTGGTGACTTTAATAATAAGTAAATTAGAAAAAAAAAAATGGATCTAAATACAACATTTTATCTTTTTGTTGTATTTTTGAAAGATAAAGATTGGTAATCTGTTGCATAAGATATTACACCTGTCAGATAACTTACAACATATGGACAGTCTGTTACAATAGATGGATATATCAGTTTGCTTTTCCTTTAGCTGTGGCGTCTGTTACAACTTGCTAGACATCTATTTATTTAATTTCATCGAGAGCAATCGATTTTTCTAAACACTTCTTGGTCAAATTCAATTTTTCCTCTTGGATTGCTTCTCTTTTTTTCTTTGCATCCTTTAACAAAACTAAATTTTTGCTATTGGATTGAGGGCAAAAATTGAATTTGGAGGCCATCTTGAAGGATGCAAACAAAAAAGAGAAGCAGTCCAAGAGCAAAAATTGAGTGTAATACCTTGTATTTTCGTGCTAGAATCCTAACCATCGTTCCTGTGCATCTAAGCTATAATCCAAGTGATTCTCATATGAATACAAGTTTCATGATCATTATCCTAGTCTATGGAGTAGTTTAGAGGTAAAAAATGTTCATAGCAATGACCTAGAACAAAGTTGAGCTAAGACCAATTGATTCATCCAAAGTTTGACATTTGATTCTACGAGGATCAAATATATTAATATACATGGAATTTTTCATACCAAGACCTATCAAATTGTATATAATTGAATTATGTTTCCAACGATACCAATTTCACAAAAATCCAATACCCGAGCGAAAAGTTATGCCCGTTTTCGTGAGAGACAGTAAGGGTGTACGATGGGCAATGTGCCGCCCAATCAAATGTGTGCGATTGGGAGTTCGAGGCACACTTAAATGTCTACCATAAGGTGTGTGATGCACACCTTAAGGTCTACCATGGGTTGTGCGCCGCATACCTCACTTCCAAGTGCCAAAAACACCCCTATATATGTCTATAACACAAGATTAAACTCCCACAACATCAAAATAAGTTTACTTTCTCTCAAAATCACCAAGAACAACCTTTAGGGTTTCAACATAAAAACCCCAATAGCTAGAGATTCAACCGTGAGAATTCTATAATTTTTACATATTTGGAATCCCCGTTACGAAGGCTACGATGGACACCCAAAAGTTCGTGACTAGCATTACGTCATTTAAAAAGTCATTCAAAGCTTCAAGTTTAAGGTATGTGGGGCTTTTCAACAAAAACAACCGTTCGTTCTTGTGCCCAAAAATACTTTCTTTTACGAATTTATGAATTTTATATGTTTTACTATGATTTTGAAGCATGAATTTATATCCTATATTGATTATCATTAGATTATGATGTTTTTGATATTTTAGGAGTGAAATTATATGAGAATGATGATATTTTTTGCCTTATGGCTAAATTTCCAGATTTTGAAGGAATTTATATATGTTTATGATGTAAAGCTTGAGCCTTGATAAATTTTCATATGATGTTGGGACATGAGTTTTGAACTCTAATTGAGATTGTCATTTTTTTAAGAAATCATGTGTTATAAACCCTTTGGTTTTGAATGAATTGAGATGATAGTGAATCTTTGACCTTTTGGTCGTAAAAAGGGGTTGATTTGAACCCGAGATGAGAAAAGAAATCCACTTTTATTGATTATTATAAAAAGGGTAGCATGATGGCTCCCATTGTGAATTGTTGAATTGTTTATTTGTGGATTTTCTTTTGAAAAGATCTGAGCTAAGTCAGGGAGTAGTCTTTAGCACCCCGCTGGAGGTATAGCAGGATTGGTACTTCCCTAGAACTACATGCCCCCATAGGTTGTAAGCCTGAGGCTGATTTATATAGTGAGCACTAGTATTTAGATTGATGATTTAAGGTTCTACTCTGATGGCAAGGATAGGACAGCTCTCCCCAACATGAGTTAGACATTGGACTCCATGTAGCTCACATGGTTTATATTAGTTGTAAGAGACTCCCAATGTGTGTGTGTGTATTCTCCTATCTAATATGAAAAATCTTATTCTTCTATCTAAGATGAAAACATATTTGTTTGAAAGACTGAGTTTGAGAAAGTCATTGTTTTTGAAAGATTTAATGAACATATATTCCAAAGAGAATTGTTATGAGATTTGATTACTTTGATGATTTGGAATCGATATGGAAGTTAATTGAGATTTATTATGATGACTCACATGTTTCACCCGATATATTTTACTCTCTTATGATTATGATTATTTTAATTCAAGCTAAGTGAGTCATTTATATCAGCATGCATAATTTTATAAACTATGATGCTATTAAGATATTATTTTATATAAGCATTTCACCCCATATTCTCGGTATGTTTCCATGGTACTGACCCACATATTTGTATGTGGGCTACATTTTCTTGAAATGTAGGTACAAGGTAAAGTGTACATCTTTAGATCCAGTCAGTTTGAGGTATCCAGTCAATAGGTGATAAGTCCGTTTGATTCAAGGGCTTGAGTTAGTTATATAGTTCAAGAAGTGTTGTATTTTCTTTATCCATTCATATTGAGTTGGGATAGTCGAGAGTCATGACCCAGCTACCTATAGTCGATACTAGTAGAGGATTCATAGACAGTCAGTAGAAGTTGATGTATTCCATTTCAGTTTTGGTTGTAAAAGCAGAGTTGCAATCTTGTAAATTTAGTTTTGTATCTATCATATTCAGAAAAGAGTTATTTTCTGTAGATTTGTATAAATTTATACCTTTTGTTCAATTGCTTATGAGTTATGCCAGTAGAAGGGTTAGCTTGGGGTCACTTGTGATCCTAAGCACCGTGTGACATCTCGGGACCCAATTTCAGGGTGTTACAAAATTGGTATTAGAACACAGAATTCAAGTGTCCTAGGGTGTCTATGAAGTCGTGTCTAGTAGAGTCTTGAGAAACGGTACTGAGACGCCTGTACTTTTCTTCGAGAGGCTACAGGGCATTTAGGAAATGTCTCTATTTTTTCAAGTCTTAAATCGTGCCATAAAAAAGTTCTCCAAGAAACTTATACAGATTCTCATCTTACTCTTGTCAGGACATCTCTACCTTATTTCCAAGGTATCAGAAATAGTTGAGCTTAATTCTCCATAGATAGTTATGGAATTGTAAGAGAGCTACAAAAGTATCCTTTCAGTACTTTTGAGTTCCAAAAATTGAAGTGCTTTATCAAGCCTGTAGAAATCATGCACTAAGCCTGAGTCAGATATGCTTTCAAATTTCTCCTCAGAATCCATAATGATAATCTATACTTTTCTATCTATGTACTGTTCTTGAGGTAACATGTTCGATAAGTTCCAATTTTCTCCCCAGATAATGCTCTTATATTTACTAGCAGAAGTTTCATAAAGCGGCTTAAGAGGAGCCTTCTAGTATGTTATAAGTCCCTCAGATTTAAAGTTATACCCTTGTTCTTTTGAGTTATTCAATTAAGACAGAGTAAGGTGTATTCTTAGATCATTGAATACCGTGTGTCAAGTTTTTATCTCTTGTATTATGTAATATTGTTATCATTGTGTTCGTGAAAAACCAAAGTCTAGTGAAGCCGTGTGGGGCTATTTCGATTCACTAGCATAGTTGCTTTGTTATTCATATAATTTTCTTAATCAAAATACAAAACCAAATTCTAGTGAAGCCGTGTGAGGCCTATTTTGATTCACTAACAACTTGTTGTTTATCTTGTTGTTCTGGTGTTAGTTGAAAGTGTGGGTTTCTGTGTAGTGACAAAAGTAGTAACGTTTAGTTGAAAGTCTTGTGTTAGTTGAAGTTGTGGGTTTAGAAGTGTAGTGGCAAGAATGGTGGTAAGGGGAATTTATTGAATATGTATAGCTGAATTTTTGCTTATGATTGAATTAGTAATGAAGTGATATACCCTTGTTTGTTAGTTTAGTGAAGTTAGAGAAAGAGATTATTAGTTAAGGTGGATTGTTGTTTGCTTGAAGTATGAAAAGAGTTATTGATGGTATTTGTTGTGCTAGGAAAGTATAGGTTTTGATGGAAGTACTTGGTGATTGAGTATTATTAATATAGGCTTTCCTGAGATTACAAGAGGAAGTCTAGTTGAAATTTATAGAGCTATGAAAGTAATTTAGGTGTGAAGATAGGTAAATAGTAATGATGTGAAGAAGGAGGATGTATTAATAGATTATGAATAAGATAGGCCATATGATTATGATCGATTGTCATTGTGTACTAGTTTTTCTTAATTCTATGTTCTATAGTTTTGAAGTGAAAATTGTGTGTGAGATTGGGTTGTAAATCATGTTTAGCTCTAGACATTAAGTTTGAACAGCTGATGGTTCGGTTGTTGATGCTAGTTATATGGAGGTGATCTAGTAGTCCTGAACAGTGTATGCAAGAGTGTAAGATCATGTTTTCGTAATTAAGTGTGGTGTAGAGGTGTGCCCAAGGTGCTATGGGGCTGCATTATTTTTTTAGGATTATTACATATTTTGGGGTTAGCAGTAACGTGGAGTTTCTAGGTGGAGAAAGGCTAGTTAGATAATTTATGATGTTCTTGATAGCTAAGTTAAGGAGTTATGATTGAAGATGTTGAGCCTTTTTAGTATGATTATTATTCTCATGGTTTGGAAAAAAAATATAAGAATAGAGGTGTGATCTTGGTAGGTTATGATTATGTGATTAGAGATATAGGTATGGTTGCAAATGAGAGTGTAAGTCTTTGATGATGATTATTGAAGCTAGAAAGTTAAGGATGGCATATGGATGGGTTGTTCAAGAATGAAGTTAGTAAGATCAAAATTAGTTTATTCTTGTGAGTTTAGCATTTATGTATAGATAATAGAATGATGAAATTATGGCTTAATCTCGAGGATGTGGAGTAGACCATCATACTTAGAATACCATCTTTGACCTAAGGGGGAGATGGTTAGTGAAGAACCAAACTGATTTTTGAGAATTAGATTCTGATACATTTCAATAATGAGTTATGATGAGATAGTGATCCCTTCTTACTCTAGAGTATTCCTTGGATTTCAGTCATTACAACACCAAATCCATCACTTGCGTGATAAATCCATGCCACATGCCTATGCTTATACCCATCATGCATGCTCAATCCCATTCTCAGCTTCTAGCAAGCATGTAACAGCTTTACTCTGTGATTCAAGTTATCTCTCATGAATCTATGAACTCTAGTCTTATGTTGAATAGCTTATGATAAGTATGAACTCATGTTTCAGAGTATGACGAGTTTTTAAACCCATGATACTAGTGAAGTTTGCATTATATCATGAATGTCCTCAGCTTAGATTTCTGTAATGAATCCATGCCTTTGATATTTTATTCCTCAGGACAAAGATAAGTGTTAATGTTATGTATTATAGTTTTTGTGCTTCTGGTTCATATGTGTTAACCCCTCGGTGACCTCTTCCTATGTTAAGATAGTGGTGATGATAGTGGATAAGCAATGGTTTAGATGTGAGAGAGTTGATGACCCTCATTAAGAAAGATTATTTATGCTTTTCTATCTAAGGCTAAAGTGTGAAGTAAGATTGAGGCCAAGTCTTTGATACATGTCATGGTTAGTTAGAAATTGTGTGTATGTTTTTAAGAATAGTGCAAGAAAATTGTTGTTGATAAAGGTTTAGAGAATATACGAAGTATGCCTTCAGGGGTATTTGCCTTAAAGTTATATGTGATTTTTAATGATAGGCGTGAATGTCATGTTGGGTGTAAGATGATGAATGCAATATACACTAGTGAATCCATATCAAGAGTTTTAAATTAGTCATTGAAGTGGTAAGGCATGTTATACTTAGGGTGTGAGCTCTAAGAAGATATAGAATATTGAACCTTGTGGTTTAGACTAGTATTGTGGTTTGGCATGTTGTATCTTGTGATTTAGTGTTAGGATTGATCATGGAGGAGAGAACTTAGTTTTGTTTAGACCTTAGTAGAAAGATTTCGCAGTGCCAATATGAAAATTATAAGTTGAATCGAATGAGTATGGTATTTAAGGGGAATAGTATAGTTGAGAGAGCATTTGAGAAGTGATGCTAAGCTTGAAAGGAAGAAGTTGTGTTTCCTACGGCCTAGCAATCCTATCCTAGTTTATAAGTTATATAATTATATTCCATGCTATAGAGTTATATCAATGTCGTAATTCCTTAGTCAAAGGTCTTGTTCAAAGCATGCCCAAAATTCTTTGCTCCCTAATGTCAATAGAATTTCGTAGAAAAGTGCTAAAGAAATACTCTATTTGAGTATGGGTAGTCAGTATGATCCAGTCCATATATCCTGTAATCTAGTTTAGCAAGCAAGGAGACAAGCTTATATAGATTCTTAATTTTCCAGCTAGTCTTACTATCCGCAGTCTTATATGTATGTACATTCCAAGAGGCAATGTGTTTGTGTCCAATTAAATTATGAATTCAGCTCAGTTCATACATCAGTTTCAGTTTTAGATATTAAGTCATGATTCAGTTCGTAAGTATCTTGTGTAGTATCACAGT
Source organism: Capsicum annuum (assembly GCF_002878395.1). NCBI lineage: Eukaryota > Viridiplantae > Streptophyta > Magnoliopsida > Solanales > Solanaceae > Capsicum > Capsicum annuum. The sequence goes on from NW_025855545.1 coordinate 205,436, forward strand.
CTCTTCCTAGTATTTTTGTCAAATTATTATCATTCGGGGACGAACGATCCCAAGAGGGGGCTGTTGTAATACCCTGAGTTTTCATATCATAAACCTCTCATCCTTTCTCATGAGATCAGATCCAGTGCAAAGTAATGGTTACTCATAAGTTGACACTCTCGTTTCTATCTTAGCCATATAGTTATTTTTCTTGAGGATTCATGCACTTACAGACCAGTTCAGTAGCTCATTATTCTTAAGATCCAGTGATTCAGTTCTATCTGTTACATATGATAGCTTGAAGACTAATATTCCTCTGTGTTTCAGGTTAATTATCCACATTCGAGGACGAATGTTCCCAAGGGGGAGGTAATGTAATACCCCGTATTTTTGTGATAGAATTCTAACCGTCGTTCCTGCGCGTCTAAGCTCTAATCCAAGTGATTCTCATGTGAATACAAGTTTCATGATCATTATCTTAGTATATGGAGTAGTTTATAGGTGAAAAATGTTCATATCAATGACCTAGAACAAAGTTGAGCTAAGACCAATTGATTCATCCAAAGTTTGACATTCGATTCTACGAGGGTCAACTTCAAACGTATATATCTCTTAATATACATGGAATTTTTCATACCAAGACCTATCAAATTGTATATAATTGAATTATCTTTCCAACAATACCAATTTCGCAAAAACCCGATACCCAAATGAAGAGTTATGCCCGTTTTCATGAGAGCCAGTAAGGGTATGCGATGGGCAATGCGCCGCCCAATCAAATGTGTGCGATTGGGAGTTCGAGGCACACTTAAATGTATGCCATAAGGTGTACGACGCACACCTTAAGGTCTTTCATGGGTTGTGTGCCGCATACCTCACTTCCAAGTGCCAAAAACACCCCTATATATGTCTATAACACGGGATTAAACTCCCACAACATCAAAATAAGTTTACTTTCTCTCAAAATCACCAAGAACAACCTTTAGGGTTTCAACATAAAAACCCCAATACCTAAAGATTCAACCATGAGAATTCTATAATTTTTAAATATTTGGAATCCCCGTTACGAAGGCTATGAGGCTATGGGGAATGAAGCTCAACTATTTCTGATACCTTGGAAATAAAGCAGAGATAGCCTGAGTAGAGTAAGATGAGAATCTGTATAAGTTTCTTGGAGAACTTTTCTATAGCACGATTTAAGACTTGAAAGAATGGAGAAATTTCCTAAATACCCTGTAGCCTCTCAAAGAAAAGTACAGACGTCTCCGTACCGTTTCGCAAGACTCTAGACATGGCTTCATAGACACCCTAGGACACTTGAACTCTGTGCTTTGATACCAAGTTTGTAACACCCTTAAATTAGGTCCCGAGACGTCACACGGTGCTTAGGGTTACAAGTGATCCCAAGCTAACCCTTCTATTGGCATAACTCATAAGCAACTAAATTAAAAGTATAAATCTATACAAATTTGAGGAAAATAACTCTTTTCTGAATATGATAGATACAAAACTGAATTTACAAGATTACAACTCTGCTTTTACAACCAAAATTGAAACGGAATACATCAACTTCTACTGACTATCTATGAAGCCTCTACTAGTGCTGACTATAGATAGCTGAGTCATGACTCCCAACTATCCCAACTCAATACGGTTGAATAAAGAAAATACAACACTTCTCAAACTGTATAACTAACTCAAGCCCTTGAATCAAAAGGACTCATCACCTGCTGACTGGATGCCGCGAACTAACTGGATCTGAAGATGTACACTATACTTTATACCTACATTATGAGAAAATATAGCCCAACACACAGGGTGTGTGGGGGCCAGTGCCATGGAAATGTACCGAGCATATGGGGGTGCAATGCATATATAAAATAATATCTTAATATCATCATACTTTATAAAAATTATGCATACTGATATAAATGACTCACTTAGATCGAATTAAAATCATCATAATCATAAGGGAGTAAAATATATCGGGTGAAACATGTGAGTCATCATAATAAATCTCAATTCACTTCCATCTAGATGACAAATCATCAAAGCAATCAAATCTCATAACAATTCTCTTTGGAATATATGTTCATTAAATCTTTCTAAAACAGTGACTTTCTCAAACTCAGTCTTTCAAACAAATATGTTTTTATCTCAGATAGAAGAATAAGACTTTTCATTTTAGATAGGAGAATGTGTCTCATAACCAACATAAACCATGTGAGCTACATGGAGTCCAATGTCCAACCCACGTTGGGGAGAGCTTTCCTATCCTTGCCATCGGAGTAGGACTTTCATATTTTATTCACTAGTGATCACTATATATAAATCAGCCTCAGGCTCACAACCTACGGGGGCACATAGTTCTAGGGAAGCACCAATCCTGTTATACCTTCTGCTCGGTGCTAAAGACTACTCCCGGAGTTAGCTCAGATCTTTTCAAAAGAAAATCCACTAATAAATATTTCAATAATTCACAACGGGAGCCACCATGCTACCTCTTTCATAATAAATCAATAAAAGTGGATTTCTTTTCTCATCTTGGTTTAAAAAACAACCCTTTTTACGACCAAAAGGTCAAAGCTTCTTTATCATCTCAAATTATTTAAACTCAAGGTGTTTATAATGCATGATTTTCTCAAAATAATAATCTCAAATAGTTCCAAAAACCCATACATCAATATCACCATAAAACCTTCCAAAGTTTCATACTTTATGACATAAGCACAAAAATAATCACTTAAAACTTTGAATTTCATCTTTATAATCATACATCTTGGTAAAGAAAATTAGCTTTGGAATTCAAATCTCATTGTTCTTATAGCACATAATTTCTTAAAGTACAATCCCAATTAGGACTCAAGGTCTCATACATCAAAATCATATTAAATTTTCTCAAGATTCATGCTTTTAATTATAAATATATATACCTTACTTTAAAATCTAGAAAATTCAGCTTTATGTACAAAAATGTCATCATTCTCATTCAATTCAACTTCCAAAACATAGAGAGTATCATAATGTCATGTAAAACCATATAGGGTATAAATTCATGCTTCAAATTCATATCAAAACATGTAAAACTATGTATATTCATAAAAGAAAAATCAATTTGGGTACAAGAATGAAAGGGTGTTCTTGTTGAAAAACCCCACATACCTTAAACTTGAGGCTTTGAATGAACTCTTGACCTTAGGACTCTATTCGTGAAAATAATGAGTGTTTCTTGTAGCCCTCAGAATTGGGATTCCGAATCTCAAAGAATTATTGAAAACTCATGGTTGAATCTTGAGATATTTGAATTTTTAGGTTGAAACCCTAATGAATGTTCTTGGTGATTTTGATAGAAAGTAAACTTATTTTGGTATTATGGGAGTTTAATCACGTGCTATAGACATATATAGGGGTGTTTCTGGCACTTGGAAGTGAGGTATGTGGCGCAAAATCCATGGGAGACCTTAAGGTGTGCGTCGCACACCTTATGGAAGACATTTAAGTATGCCTCGCACTCCCAATCGCACACATTTGATTGGGTGGCGCATTGCCCATCGCACACCCTTACTGCCTCTCACAAAAATGGGCATTGCTCGGGTATCAGATTTTTGTGAAATTGGTATTGTTGGAAAGATAATTCAATTATCTACAATTTTATAGGTCTTGTGATGAAAAAGTCCATGTATATTAAGAGCTATACACGTTTGAAGTTGACCCTTGTATAATCAAATTTCAAACTTTGGATGAATCAATTGGTCTTACCTCAACTTTGTTCTAGGTTATGTATATTTTCCACCTCTAAACTACTCCATAGACTAGTATAATGATCATTCAATTTGTATTCATGTGATAATTACTTCTATTAGAGCTTAGACGCGCAGGAACAACGGTTAGAATTCTAGCACAAAAATATGGGGTGTTACAAACTTGGTTCGGAAAATCCATTTAACTCCATTCACTTTTCTATCTTGTGGTCATTACACTAGTTTCCAATTTAGGTTCTTTTATATCATATCCAACTCCTCTTTCATTGCATCTATCCATTTTTGATCAATGTTTGCTTCCTCATATCCTGGATGTTCAAAAAACAACAACATTGCATCTTTGATAAATATCAGAGAGTGACGTTGTTCCCCTAATATAATATTCCCCTAAAAGATTTTCAAATAGATATGTCATCTGCTGCAACAGATTTAGATATCTGTTTAACAAATACCAACAGTTCCATCACCTGTGATAACAGATGGAAATGTCATTTGATAACTATATCAGAAATGTCATCTGTTACAATAGATATCAATATCTGTTTAAAAATTTCCAACACCTCAATTATCCGTCATAACAGATGCAAATATCTATTTGATAATTAAATAAGAAATGTCATTTTTTGCAACAGATATTGTTATCTATTTGAAATTCTCCAATAGCTCAGTTGTTTATTGAAACGGATTTCATTGCAATTAATTTAGGATGAACTAGGGATGAAAGAATGATCTCTTTATTAACTTAATGTTAGGATTAATAATAGTACCTACATCGATATAGGTGGAACTAGGGATAAATGAATGAGCTCACATGGTCAATTACAAATCTAATTGAGTTGTTGCATTTGCATGGTGTTAGTATTGCGTTCATCCCGACCCGAGTCGTCGATCGATCACTCTGAGTTGAAATATGTTCTCATTAACTTAATTTTAAGATTAAGAATAGTACCTATATTGATCTACGTGGAATTAGGGATGGATGAATGAGCACAAAGAGTCAACTACAACTTCAATTGAGTTTTTTGGCAATTGCATGATAAGACGGTACTGTATTTCTCCCAAAAAGAGTCATCGATCAATCACTCTGAGATGAACCAATTCTTAATACCTCTTATGTTCAACTAATAACTTAATTAAATAATTTGGGACTAGGGGTGAGTTCTCATAGGGTCAACTACAACTTCAGTTGAGTCTTTCGGCAAATGCATGATAAGATGGGATTGCATTCCTCCCGACAAGAGTCGTCGATCGATCACTATGAGCCAAACCAATTCTTACTACCTCATATGTCCAACTAACACATTAATTGATTAATCTAGGACTAGGAGTGAGTTCTCATAATGTCAACTACACAGTCCCTATTTGATAATTTACAATAGATGGATAATCTATTGCAACATGTGACTCAATCCATTTGATAATTTACAACAGATGGATAATGTGTTGCAACAGATGACTTAATATGTTTGATAGTTTACAATAGATATGTAATATGTTACAACAAATTACATAATCTGTTTGATTTTATCTAACAGAAAAAACATCTGTTGCAACAGGTTGAGCATTTGTTTATATATAATTCAATTGAGTTCATATGTTCGACTAATATTTAATTGAATATGAGTTCTCATAGGGTCAACTACAACTTCAATTTAGTCTTTTGTCAATTGCATGATGAAATGGTACTGCATTCCTTCCGACCAGAGTCGGCGATCGATCACTCTGAGCGGAACCTATTCTTACTACCTCATATGTTAGATTAATACCTTAATTGATTAATCTAGGACTAGGGTACTAATACCTTGATTGAATAATCTGGGACTAGGGGTGAGTTCTCATAGGGTAAACTATCGATTAATCTAGGACTAGGGGTGAGTTCTCATAGGGTCAGCCACAATAGATGGCAACGTCTATTTGATAATTTACAACATATGGGTAATCTGTTGTGACATATGACAATCCATTTGCTAATTTACAACAGATGGGTAATCTGTCGCAATAGATGACTTAATCTGTTTGATAATTTACATCAGATTCATAATCTGTTGTTATCTAATTTGGTTGATAATTTACAACAGGTGAGAAATCTGACGCAACATGTTGAACATTTATTTTTTACAATTTCAATTGAGTTCATATGTTAGACTCCTAAATTTATTAATCTAGGACCAGGGGTGAGTTTTCACAGGGTCATCTCCTAGAGTAGTCGGTCAACTACAACTTCAATTATTTTTATATGATTTTAAAAATTACGCATAAATTTTATGATTTTAAAAATAATTAAGATCATTTTGGACCAGATTAACATTTTCAAAACTACTTGTCATTCTTTTCCAAAATACAAATAAACCCATACAAAACGTTTTATCATTTCAAATCTTGAAGTCTGGCTCTTTCTCTCTCATTCTCACTCAATAATACAGTACAGACAACAACTACTCAATAAATTTGCTCAACCCTCCACAACAGATCACTTTTCTTCTTATTTTCAACCACATAGGTGTTATTTTCGACATCATTCTTGCTTGTATCAGTCGTTTTCTTTGTCTTCATAGGCAACAGAGTTCGAGAAGAGCTCTATATTTGTTTTTTTTTTCTAAAAAATAAAGGATTTTAAGTAAATGATGAAAAATAAAACTTTTAGTTGTATTATCTTTGAGAATGTGTTTACAATTTTGAGTTTTGATGGTAAAATCGTAGGAAGACCTCAAGAAATCCCTAGTTTCCATCGCAGTGTTTCATTGACTGTCGTTGTATAGTTGGATGGTATTGGTGGTGGTGGTTGTGCTAGACTAATTCTCTTTCTTAGTGGAAAACTTTCTATCTATGTAGACATTGTAGTGCTAGCTTGAGTGTCTTACTTGTAGTAGTAGTGCTAAATGCTTCATTGTTATGGTGCTTAAGTTAATTAAAGAGTCGTTCAACGGTGAAAAGTCTTTAAGTATGGGGTGATGATCTTAAGTGCATTTATGCACCTAAGTGTTGTTATCTATACTTACTTAGCTTAATTTTGAGGGCATCTCGTGTCCGTAATGAGTAAGAAAATATACCCCACCCCCACCCACCAACCACTACCACCACAACCATAATAGAGAAGAAAAAAGATTTACCCCTCCTTATTATTACCCACACTTTTTTCTCTTTGAAGGTGAGAAGAGGTGCTTATCATCCAAAGTATCCCTATCAGCTAGCAAAAAATAATCTATTTTTTGCATGTGGATGTAATCAACATTAGAAAAAAACCACAACGTTGGAATGCTGATAAAAGTTATGCATAGTCCACATTGCCTTAACTCATTTTTCTTTGTTTTGCTATGAAAGAAGAAGCCAAAGTTTTAACTCTCTACACATAAACATTTCATCAACACTTGTACAATATACTCTGATCCTTTCACTTAAAATGGTCAGATCTTTATTCACATTACCAGTTTTATTATTTGGAATGCCTCAAGAATTTTCTCTCTGTTTCTGGCACAAAGAATATGTAAGCAGCTTTTGTTTGTTTTGCTTCTCGGAGCTTTCACCTTTTTGCTCTTTGGTGAATCGAATATATAATGTTAAGGTTACATAGGTTGAATTTTTACGATGTGAGTAACACCTTTAATAAGGTAAGCAACCTTTTAATTGTTTATACCCCATGGAGCATCTACATTTTTATTTTCTTGGTAAACTTGAACCGACAATTTAAGATTGTAGAATTAGAGCTGTTGGATGTGCATCACCTTAGCAACCCCTCTTATCACGT